>NW_022436945.1:22420798-22727950 GCF_009761245.1 Sapajus apella
CAGGAGGCTGGAGGGCAATGGCGCGATCTCGGCTCACCGCAACCTCCGCCTCCTGGGTTCAGGCAATTCTCCTGCCTCAGCCTCCTGAGTAGCTGGGATTACAGGCACGCGCCACCATGCCCAGCTAATTTTTTGTATTTTTAGTAGAGACGGGGTTTCACCATGTTGACCAGGATGTTCTTGATCTCTTGACCTCGTGATCCACCCGCCTCGGCCTCCCAAAGTGCTGGGATTACAGGTTTGAGCCACCGCGCCCGGCCATGGGTCACATTTTTCAAGAGTTACTTATTCAAAACTAGTTTACTATCCTTACTTCTTACATGGACACATTGTGATGTCCACACTAGTTTTGTACTGTAACCCCAAGATTTCTCAAATATGCATGGAATACATGTACTTTTCTACTTTACATTGTAAATTAATTGTTGAAACACGTAAATCATGCTTTCAGGTTTGAGAGCTTTACTTACACCGCTATAAATAATCCTCAGAATTGTGTTTTGCATTTAGCTACTGTTAGGCTTTGAGTAGTCTTTGACTTCTTGCAAATAAAAATCAAGGTTTTTTGAAGTCAATGACCTTTAACAATAAAAAGTCACTTTTACCATCATAGGAAATTACGAAAGAAAAATATTCAATACAGGCAGTTGAGAAGTTAAACAACTATAGCGTTCTTAGAAGTAAAGTTACTTTGTGTGAAGCTATAAAACACCTCCCAACAGACTGAAATAGCATGCACTCCCTATGTGAGAACAGAAGTAAGCACAATATATCTTTTTCAGTTTCATCCAAATCAAGAATTTGTGCCTATTACAAAATTCATGGTTAATTTTGAAATTATAATTTTACAAATTATGAAGTGAATATCAGCTATGGGTTTCAGAAAAGTGTAATAGATATGAATATCAGCTTTGGAATAATTTCTAGAGATGCCAGCCCTGTAATTCCTGGCAAGGTGTTCTAGCCTTTTAACTCTAAGTTTACTCCCCTGTAAAATATGAAAAATATCAACTAATTCAAGTAATTGTGGTATTAAATTTGGTAGTACATTCACAATGTTTAGCACATAAATTGAATAAATTACTGAAATAATTCTCCTCTCTACCTAAACATATCATTATTTGTTATCATTATCATTTTTTATTAGCTAAGTATTGTTCTAGTGCTAAAGATAAAAACATATTAGACTGTTGTCCAAATCAAATGTTTCCTTATTAATTCAATCTTTACATAGTTTCCTCTCATAAAGTTTCTCTCTCCACTTTTATGACTGTTCTGCCCTAGATATTGGATGGTTTCTTATGTATCTACCTCTGTCCTGGAAATAGCAAGATTCTTGTGGTTGACAGTATCCTTGAAGAACTTTAAAATTTTTTTTCAGAGACAGGGTCTCACTCTGTCACTTTGGCTAAAGCGCAGTGACATGATCATAGCACACTGAAACCTGAAACTCCTGGGCTCTAACAATCCTCCCAGTCAGTTAGGACTATAGGCATCTGCCATCATGCCTGGCTAATTAAAAAAAAATGTAGAAATGGGGGTTCCTCTATGTAGCCCAGGATGGTTTCAAACTCCTGGCCTCAAGCTCTTACCTCGGCCTCTCAAAGCCCTGGGATTGCAGGCATGAGCCACTGCACCAGCCTCTATTCTCTCAGAACTTTACCCATACAGTGCTCCTTCCCCTGTAACAGGTCTAGCGCAGCACCATGTATATGCCATAGGCACAAACACATTTAAAAAGAAAAAGAGTGGAGAAGAAAGGAGAGTTAAAGAGGGCATGGAAACAAAAGGAGTGGAATGAAATAATATGAAAGATGAAACAAAAACAGGCTAAATAAGAAGTTCTCAGTTATAGAAAGAAAAAGATTCTAGCTCCTTCTCTTTCTTTCTTTCCCTCCCTCCTTCCCTTCCTCCCTGCCTTCCTTCCTCCCTCCCTCCCTCCTTTCTTTTCTTTTCTCTTTCAGAATTCTTCAAGTATTTCTTTAAGAAGTTCTCTTAAGATTAGAAGTGCTTTTGAACTACACATCTCAAAACACCTGATCTCTTTAAATTACTCTGATTAGGAAGAAAAAATGTTTTCATTTCAACATAAGTTTACAGACATTGTGCTTTAAAAATATAACACGAGCTAAAGCTAGAAATATGATCTGATGATTAGGATATGCCCTGGTGAAAATTATTATCTCATGTAACAACTGGACTTTTAAAAAATTATACTTTTAAGTTACTTTGATTTATTTTTATTGTTATTTTTGTATTAATTGCATGATTAACAATTGCATGGCTGTAGAGGGGGTGTTGCTTATCTAAAGGCAATTTTCCCTTCTCCCTTGTTAATTGCTCTTTGATTTTTGTTACGTGTTCATAATTGTTTACATTCTTCACAAAAAAAATTATCCCCAGCCCCAGCCATTGAAAGTGAATCTTAATTAACCTAAAACAATAATGATAATTAGAATCCCCTTTTCCAATGATTAAATTAGATAGCCAATCCAATGCAATTATTACACATGAGGGCTTGGGGAAATTTTCTGTGCTTCTAGGAAATATATCTTAGTTATTAATGAAGAGCTTTTTAAGATAAAAAGGAAGTTCTTTTTTTTGGCCTCTGGAAAAATAGTGTACATAGTCTTAATGCTGGGAGCTGCTGCAGCAATATGGATGCCAACAGGTGCACTAACAAATCTTCTGAGGCTGGGAAGATAAAAAGATAGAAGGAACATGAGTTCCTAGTGACATTATTTGGATATAATTCACCAACAGAACTTTTTATTATGTGAAATAATAAATACTATTATTATCTAGCTATCTTGACTCTGGATTTTTTTAGTTACTTGAAAAAAAAAACCTAATATAATAAACTATATTTGTGGAGAAAACAAAAGGACATTTTAACTAATAGATACTGATCTACAGAATTTAAAAGTAGCAAATTATCAGTGAAAATATTTCTAAATGTAAATATCGTTCCCCAAATGAATTGATTTGTTTTCTTCTCTATTTTTTTGAATCATTTTCCATCCTACCTTTTGCTATTTTCTTCCATGCTTTTATAAAAATCTTCTAGAACTCCCTGAACATAAATATTTTATAAAGTAAACAATTTATAACTGCGGAAAATAAACCATTTTTTTTTTCACTGTTTAATACAACTTTTAAAACACACACTAAGGCATTTTCTGGTAATAATTAGCTCTAAGAAATGATGTTTTCATTCTTTTAAAAGTTACATTAAAGAAATATTCTATTTGTAACTGTTGCATGAAAGTAACAACTTATTAAAGATAATTCTAGAGGTATTTAAAAAAATTCTATTAAACCATAAATGAACCATCTCTTTAATATCATTGTTCTCTCCAAGGGTAACACACTGTCAGAGAGTTGTTGTAAAGAAATGACAAGAAACATAATTATGTTTTAATTTATGCTTAGACTACCATAAAAGCCATATATATGAAAAAATATTAAAACGCCTGGGCCACAAATATAATATAAGGCCAGGGATGGTGGCTCATGCCTGTAATCCCAGCACTGTGGGAGGCCAAGGTGGGCAGATCCTGAAGTCAGGAGTTCAAGACCAGACTGGCCAATATGGTGAAACCTTGTTTCTACTAAAATACAAAAACAAAAACAAAAACAAAAAAATTACCTGGGCATGGTGGCACACACCTATAGTCCCAGCGACTCAGGATGCTGAGGCATGAGAATTGCTTAAATCCAGGAGGCAGAAGTTGTGGTGAGTGGAGATCATGCCACTGCACTCTAGCCTGGGTAACAGAGCAAGAATCTGTCTCAAACAACAACAACAAAAAAAAATAAAAATGATAATAATAATATTTGAGGCTAAAAGAATCAAAAGAAATGTATTTGAGGAATGTACTTGGACTCTAATCTGATCCGAATGAGACAAATGCTGGAATCTCACTGTGTTTCAAAAGACATACAAAATCAATCTCCTTAGTGATCAAAATAAATATATTCCTAATCTACAAATAATTGACACTCAGTGGTTAGAATTTAATTGCAATGCTTATTTAAATAACTAATTTTAATGAAGGCAAAGGGTCATTTTTAGTAATTTTGGATTAAAAGAATAAATAATACAGTAAATTAATGCTTTGAGTTTTCACACTTCTTGAAAGGAAATGACCTCAACTCATTTTGTTGGTTTGAATGGAAATGTAAAGGCAGACTGTCACTAAATTTAAATGCTTCTTATAAATGTGAGCACTTACTCTAATGAAGTATTCAATTTTCAAAGATTATACTTGGAAATAATATTTTACAAGCAAAATATAAGTGTCTTTTCTAATCTCTTGTAGAAATTAACTCATTGTATTTTATAATAAATATTCTCTGATGGCTGAATATTGCCCCATGCCCCATCATAATTTATTTTAAATATCTTTTCTTTCAAAATTGAAACACGCACTTTTGGGTATTTTTGTTGGTGGTGATGGTGGTGTCTTATGAGTTAAGCTACAAATAGGCTCACCTGAATTTTGTGTGAAAAATAAAAAATTCACATTTTTAATAGCAATATGACCTTGTGGGCTATAACAATATATTTATCAGATAAGCTAAGTTATGTCTATACTTACATTATGAAGTAAGTAGATCACTACAAATGGCAAAATAATTTCAGTATTACCCTCTTTTAATGGCAACTTTAGGCTTTCCCTGTTATGCATGTAAGATAAAACCATGCAGAGTTTTAATATAGCCTTTAAACATATGATATTTAATGAAAGCAAAAAGAAAAAAAATCTGAAGGTAAGGCCAAAAATATGAACATATTTTATATATGACTGGGTGCAGAGCTATAGTTCCTTGTTAACTGCCCATTGTGTCTCAAATTTTTATTTTTAAGCTTAAAACCATCTGATATTAAGGCCACATTTTTGCACAGTTCAGAATGGAAATTGTCTCTCTTTCTCTCTCTCATTCTGTCTCTCTTCATACTGACTTAAGAAAAAGCTCTTTAAAAACTATAGAGCTTGGAGATAAACTGCTTCCAGACAGGGTAAAACTTAGAGGTCGATCATGCTCTTCCACCACATTGATGTGCTAACAGAAACTCAGCGAATAGCACTGCCTTTTATAGGCATTTGTTAGACTTCCTTAATATAAGCGGACACTAATTCACACTCTTTTGGAATATGCTTAGATAATATTATATTCTAAGATTCATTAATACTGGGTCCAGTGATACTCAGCCTGTGGAAAATTCTCTATTCCAAAATATTACAGGATGAAGTTAGAAACATCTGCAAACTTTGTGACTGTTCTTCCTTGCATCTTTATTGGGCATCCAACAGGAAGGTAAGTTTGGTCACACGATACTCTTTGTAACTGGTAAATGGGTGTACTATTCCTTGGAAAGCAGGTGGTAGAATATACTGCACAGAGTAGAGCAGGTAATTGTCTAAATTTTGCGTTTTTTAAGAGCTGATGAGTTGATGGACAACATGGTCACCTGGAAGCTACCATGAAGTCTAAAATTCTCTCTCTCACAATATTGACAATATTGTTTCTTAAGATGTTTCAACATATGTTTTGTGAGTAGAGATGAACAGTTAACACCTCAGCAAAATGAAGTTTTTTGATTAGCAAAACCTCAGAATAAAAGACTCCTTAGTGTATTTATTGCATAATAATAATATAATATAGTTCGATGGCATCTTCTAAAAACTACTTTAATCTCACATATACTCATAGCATTTTAAGCAGTGGCATAGGCATAGATAGCAATTCAACCAAGTTTAATTTAGTTCTAGCTCTTCTCTTCCTAAGCTTTCTTCTTTATACCCTACTGCTTAGGATAAAAAGAAAATTCCTGAATACAGAATGATTAAAGTAGAGGGGATGCTTGCAAAGGGACTGAAATGGGAGGCTTGAACTTCTATATCAGTGAAAAGACTTTGGTATACCTTGGTGATGAATATTTCTTGGAATAAGAGGTCCCTGAAAGACCATTTAGGATGGAAGAATAACAAATATTTGCTTCTTCACAGTTTGGTTAAACATAGGTTTACCAGGTAAAATACAGGAAGTTCAGTTGAATGTGGGTTTCAGATTGTATTAGTCTGTTCTCACACTGCTGTAAAGAACACTGAGACTAGATAATTTAAAAAGGAAAGACATTTAATGGACTCACAGTTCTACATGATATAGGAGGCCTCAGGGAATTCACAATCATGGTAGAAGGCAAAGCAAACATGTCCTTTTTCACATGGTGGTAGGGGCAGGAGAGAGAATTGATGAGCAAAGGGGGAAAAGTCCCTTATAAAACCAACAGATCTCATGAGAACCCACTCACTATCACAACAGCATCAGCATGGAGGTAACTTCCCCCATGATTCAATTACCTCTCACCAGGCCCCTCCCATGACGTGTGGGGATTGTGGGAACTATAAATCAAGACAAGATTTGGGTTGGAACACAGACAAACCATATTACAGATCAACACTGAATAATGATTATTTTTAGTAGAAGTGTGTATTTATATACTTGTACTAAATAATTATATAGTTATTCTAAAAAATACTTTTTGTTAATCTGATATTTAAATTTAACTGGACAAGCTGTACTTTTATTTGCTAAATTTGCCAATCTTTTTTACATGGCCATTGTACAAGACATTGTTAGTTTACTTAATTCACAGAACTTCCTCCATTTTTCTTCCAATTGTTTGATAAACCCTGAAAAATTAATCATAATCAGGCTAAGCCAGTCATAAGCCATCTTGCTTCCCTTGCCATCTATTGGCATAGAGTGAACATATGATATAGCCAATGAGAAATAAGGAGAAGCTGATGAGGACCTTTGTAGCTCTTCCTGGTTAAAAAGGTGACACATATAGTCATCCACAAGAGAACAGTTATTTCTATCTGCTCCAAAGAAATCAATCACCTGGTCCTTTGTCTTCCCCACATAAATTTACCAGATAGCTGCACTAACGACATGACTAACACCAAGTATAGGAGATTAAAGTTTATAAATGCTCACACCAATGGGGAGGAAGGGCTTCACCAGCCAGCAGTTGGTGAAGATAAGGTAATAGAAGAAATAGCAAGGTTAAAGGTGAAACTTATTTTTTAATTAAAGAGAGGCTACATTTTTTATGCATTCACCTAACTGGTTGGATATGAAATCTAATCGGCAGTCATAGGTATTACCGAAAAGAAAATTTGTTCTTCTAAATCTGTCACAGCATGTCAAAAAGGTCACTGAATCACCTAACACACATAGGGTACCTGAGATATTATGAGAGGGGGGAGGGCACAAGGACAAGCAAGTTGGAGGACCTTCCAAAGCACCATGTGGTCAAAGTGTACTTCTATAAACAGTTGTCACCTGACTATCACAAGCTAATGGGCTCTTCTCATTACAATATTACAAGGAAAAATAACACTGAACCACTTTATTACTTCTTATTTGGTCATTTTTACCTAAAAATATAATATTGGAGACTGTGACGGTCATCTTGTAGCAAGGATAGAGAAAGCCTGAATTCTTTATATGAAAACTGGGTTGACACACAAACCTTGGATTGTGTACCTCTTGACTCCTTGCTATAAAAAAATCCATAAGAATTTTGTTTTTATTTTTTACAACTAAATTCATATCACCAAAATAGTAAAAATTCTTAATTTCTTAATTTCTCTCTCTCTCTTTTTAACTGTACTTTAAGTTCTGGGGTACATGTGCAGATAATGCATGTTGTATAGGCACTTACTTGGCTAGGTGGTTTGCTGCCTCCAACCCCACATCACCTATGTCTGGCATTTCTCCCCATGTTATCTCTCCCCAACTCCCTATCCCCCACTGTCCCTCCCCGACAGACCCCAGTGTGTGATGCTCCCCTCCCCTGTGTCCATGTGTTCTCATTGTTCAACATCCACCTATGAGTGAGAACAAGTGGTGTTTGATTTTCTGTTCTTGTGTCAGTTTGCTGAGAATGATGGTTTCCAGATTCATCCACATTCCTACAAAGGACACAAACTCATCATTTTTTATAGCTACAAAGTATTCCATGCTGTATATGTTATTTCTAAGAAAAGAAGGAGCTTTAAAGACACCTATGGAGTTTCTTTTATTTGAAAATATTTGCTTAGTAACTACTATGACAAAATACTGATTTAGCCAATACATATAGTCATCCATAAGACAAATAAGTTTTTTTTGCATTAGGGTAAAATAATTAGAGTTAAAGAAGAAGGAGGGATTCTAAAGTTTAGCTAGAACACTTAGATGAAATGGAAAAAATGGGTTAAGGATTAAGTGGAAGATAGAGTGAAAAATTGTTAACATAAAAATTTTATTATGACTTAGACATTCAAGTATAGTAATTATGCAGCAAGTTTTATATACGGTTGGAACATCAGGAGGCATTAGAGAAAGATATATATATATATACACACACACACACACATATACACACATATATATTGAGAGTCACAAGTACATAGGGGGAAGTTAAATATAGGTGGAATGACCCAGGGAAATAATGTAGATAGAAAAGAACAACAAAAACTGAAAGGGGCTCAGGGATGTTTCCTAAAATAGCCCAGAGTTTAAAGTCTATTCAGAACCAGCAGCTATTAAAGAATATAGAGAAGCAGTATCCAACGAGGAATACCAGGAATTTTTTCAAAGAGCTCAATTGTATTAAACACTGCTTCGTAGTTGCTTAAAATGAAGACAAAGCAACTTCTATTGATTTTAGCCATGAAAATGCTCTCTGTGACCTTGACAAGAAACCTGAAGTGTATGTTGGAAATTGTATTAGGTAATTTAAAATGTCATCGGCAGGGGGAGAAAATCCTAGCACTTTTTCATGTGAAATATGTTCTCGCAGTAACTCAAAGAAGAGAAATGAGGCAGAAGACCCTATGTTTGTGTGCTCCCAAAACAGCTGGAGTATAGTTCATAAGTAATTCAGAGAGGATAAGCTCCACAGCAAATGTGAAAGAAATGGCCTTTGACAATAACTGATAATAGAACAATTTTACATGATAAGATTAGATGAAGAATACAGGATGACATATAAGAAGGACAATTCAGTTGGTAATAGAGTATTGAGAGAGGTCATATTGATTGAGATTCAATTTCAAAATGAGTTTTGAGTCAAGATCGCACACTCTAAGCGAAGATTGGAGAAAGTATAGGTGGTTTGAGGAGACACTTGAATATACAAAATAATTACTGGGATCAAAATAAAACACATTTAAAGGATAAAAAATTGTACTACTTGGTAGCATTACCTGTTTTAGGATTATCTTTTTGAATTTAAAGATGAATTTAGTCAGCTCAATGCATGCTTTTTCCATAGCAACTTTAGGAAAGAAAATATGTGTGTTCAACTTTTGTTGGGATTCTATATAAGCATGGAAGTAAAAAGCAAAAGAGTAATATCACTGAAAATCTCATGTTGTTGGAAGTTTGGAAGTATTAATCTGGAAAAGGATTTGCTACAATATAGTTCTTCGCATAAATTAACTAGAACAGAAGAGATATGAAAATGTTTGAAGTTATAAGAAACCAAGGTTTTGAAAAAGACAGAGTTATTGGGCATAACAAGTTCCAGACTGTGAACTTGTATGTAGCTTCTTGCTGTAGAAACCATTGTTTTTTGCTGGCTGAAATTTTATTTTTAGCTTCTAGTCATTCACCCTCTTATTCAATTCTCATTGTTAATTTGAACAGATAATTTGGAAAGACTGGTGAAGCACAAAATGTATTTGTCTTGTTAATTTTGTTAACAATTCAATCTACAAGGAGAGTGCATTTTCATAAATAGCTATGACATTTGGGTAGTTAAAAGCTGAATTCTTCATTCAGAAAATATTCTCCAAAGTGAAGCTATAATGTTATTCTTTATTTTCATAAGTCTTTGCTTTAAAAAATAACAGTATTCAAACCATTACTATTATGAGTGACATCCATCCATCCAGTTTAATTTCCCATAATTTTTTCAGGGCCATTTAGTAAAATTGAGAAAAGAGAAAATAGCTAGACAGTAAAAAATCATAATCTTGTAAAAACACTGTAATTTTATGATTTCCTAAATACTCAAATTAGTATATAAGACTTACTGCATAATCTCCTTTTAGATACAATTGTTAACAAAATTAACAACATAAATACACTTCTGTATATACAAGACAAATACTTCTAGAGTCATCTAAATCAGACAGTCCATGTTTCCTTTTTGAAGTCAAAATAGGTTTTACAATCTCTCTTAATAGATCATTGTTTTTTATATCATGGATGGTAAAGAAGTTAATCATTGCTATGGCTCAGATGTGTCATGTGTCACCTAAAAAGCATGTGTTGGAAACTTAATTGCCATCCTAACAGTGTTAAGAAATGGGTCTGTTAAGATGCGATTAGCTGAGGTGGGCGGGATCACTTGAGGTCTGGAGTTCGAGACCAGCTGTGCCAACATGGTGAAATCCCATCTCTACTAAAAATACAAAACTTAACCGGGCGTGGTGCCACACACATGTAATCCCAGCTACATGGGAGGCTGAGGCAGGAGGGTCGCTTGAACCTGGGAGGCAGAGGTTGCAGTGAGCTGAGGTCATACCACTGCACTCCAGCCTGAGCAACAGAGTGAGACTCCCATTCAAAATAAATAAATAAATAAATATGTGGTTACTTCATGAGGGCTCTGTCCTCTTCAGTGGATTAACACCATCATAGTGGGAGTGTGTTCTTTATAAAAGGACAAGTTTGCACCCCACCACCCCCTCCACTTTTCTGCCATGTGAAAAACAGTATTCCTTCTCTCTGGAGGATTCAGCTTCAAAGTGAAGGGGACACCCTAACCAGACACCAATCCTACCAATGCCTTGATCTTTGACTTTCCAACCTCTAAAACTTTGGGAAATAAATTTTTATTTTTTAATAAATTACCTAGACTTAGGTTTTCTGTTATAGCATCACACACAGTCTAAGACAATTGTATTTCAAAGCTTTTTTAGGTGACATTATAATTCTCATAACATCAATTCTCACAATAAAAAAATCTCAAACCAGAACATCATAATTCTGAATCATGGCTTTATCTAATTTTTTCTTACAGTGTTTCCTATTTTAAGTTCTAAGTTCCAATTCTTTATTATGAGAGTAACAACATTAGAAAAAATAAAAAACATAATTAATAAAAACAAAATAATCATTAGAAACATACTTTCTTCTAGCTTTTTTCTATGTATTTGTAGCTATATATGTAAATACATATGATAGTCACCTTATGACATGTATAATTTTCATCCTGTGATTTTTTGATTAAATATGCTATGAATTATTAGTATAATGGGTTACCTAGTTGAGTGATTTTTAAAAAATGTTTTAGTATCTATTAATTCATTTGTTTTAATAGCTACATGGTGACTATCTGGAACTTGTGGGCATTTTACAGTTTTTGGAATGATAGATGTCAATTCTTGAGAACGACTTTCTTTTGGAAAAGACAGCAGAATTGGCCCTGTCTCATAAGTTTAATAAAGCTAAATATAAAGTCCAACCACTTTTTACAAAGAAAATAGTCCTTCTATATCTAAATGCAAACCTTTCAAACTAAGATGGTAAGTATTATGTTAAGACATGTAAATTAGATTGTTCTTAGCCTACACATGGAATTAGAATATTCACATCAATTTTTAAAATTACTTCAGATTTTCACAACTTTGCTAGTGCTCATTGTCAACCACAAGTGTCATTCAAATTTGAACTATCCAGGATTTTAGAATATTTCATGATGATTAGGTGAGGCTAAGGTTACCCTCTGAAAAAAATTCATGTAAGTGGCAGTAATTTCTAGATGTAAATAAGCAGGACTCTTGCACAGTACGTTTGCCTCTTTTGCACACAGGCCATTGGACACACATTGAGCATTTCCTTTGCTATATGGGATTTCGAAGACCATAAGACTTTCATATTATGTTAAAAAATTCTGAATTACTTTCTCATGATATACATTTTGTTTTAGTCCTGAGGTTGGTTAAGTAAAGCTTTGGTAAATGTTGGCAGTGTTTTGAGGAGTTGAAAAAGATCTATATGTATATATGATGAGAGAAAGTATATGAAAGCATCCTAAAGATTTCTGCATTCTCTGGGTCGGCAAAGGAGAGAGAAGGAGCAGAGGCAGGAAACGATGACCAATATGATTGATTCTAAAGCATGTAAGCATAAACCCCATACTCAAAAAACAAGTGTTACAAAAATTCCAAAAGTATTCTCGCATCTTCACAGGACAATTACACCCCTAAGCATCAACCAAACCCATTTTTCATTTTATATCTCTCTCCTGAGATATTTTTATGGGATTTTTTTTTGTCATAGAAATAAATAGTAAAATATAATTTGCTTTAGAGAAAGTTGTAATATAGATAGTTTTCACAGAATTAACGAACTTAGTACTTTGAACAAGACTATTTGGGTTTATACATTCTAAAACATCAATTTTTTTTTTAAATTTAGTCTCAAATTTATACTACTATAAAATATAACATTTGATTCTTTGAAATAATAAAATGCTTTCATCAGAATCTTTAAATAATTGTTTAGTTTTTCTCTTTAGCAAATACCCATACAATTATAACTGAATAGAGTAGAAGTCCATCTATTTAAAAAAAAAATTGGAGTTTCCTTCAGATGTTTGGAATCATATCTATATCACCTTTCTTGCCTGTTAAAAAATATACTTCTACTTAAGATATATTCAAAATCCCCTCTATGATTCAACCATTTCTTTAATTTCATCAAGTTTTAATGACATGGTTACCACCTCTTCAGCCTAATATCAGCTAAAACATAAAAGAAATATAGAATGATGTCTTTCCTCCATAAAAGATTAGAAATCTTTACATATGGACTAATGAACTAGAGAGGATTGCTGGTAATTATTTGCCTGATTTAAATTAGTCATTTACAAGTGCAAATATCTTAAATGAGAATCGCTGACTACTTTATTTTTTAAGACCAAATTATATTTAGTTTTGTAATATTACCTTTAAAAGCCCTTTTCCGAAGAAGATAAAATAAAATCTATAGCCTTTCCACTTCTTTTTAAGTGGAAGCCATTCCTTTCTTCCTGTCAACATTCACTAAGTGTCTGAAAGATAGGTCCCCTGTCTAAATTCCATCCCAACATTACAAAACATAATGGTTTCAGTTCCTCTGAAGGTCACAATAAAGCATTTGTTCAACTTCTTCTAAGCCTTTTGGAATGAGCTCACCATAATAAAATTTTATTTTTTTTTACGTTTTGATACCAAGAAACATGCAATGTATTCTTATGAATTATATAATTTGTAGGAAAAAAATTAAGGTATATTTGCCACTTTTAAAACCAAGTGCTGAAAAATATTTGGCTCTTTGCCAAATATCATGACACAAGTTAGAGAAAGAGGCGAAACTGCGTTCTAGTACTATCTGATTGCAGAGCCTGTCCTTTAAAAAATTGTTCTTTTCTGAACCTTTCCTCTGTCCCTTGGCATCATTAAACACTAAGATCTTGTAGATACAGCTTTAAAGTACCAGAAATAGGCTATCTGTTGAGAAATAAGTTCCTACAATATCAGGGTCTCCTTTTCATGTGTCTCCCCTGGTAGGAGTCTCACCTGGGTGGCTCTTTTCTGAACTGACTTTTTTATGAGCTCAGGGGTGGCTCACCTTCTGCATATTCCTCAGCATTCCACTAATGCTTTCCAGACACTCAGATTCATGGGTGAAAAGTCTAAGTTACAAATATTCTATCCACACTCCTCAAGAAGTCTGATACGTCCCTGTCCCAGCATAATCTTTGGATGAATGCAGTTAAATCAATTCCAAAGAGTAATTTATTTACATTGGAACAGCAAAATTTCAGTCACATTCATTCAATCGATTTGTTATTTCATTGAAAATACTCTAGGCCGTGAAACTGTGCAGAGGCTTGCCTAACTATGTCTTGCAAATGCCAAAATTAAAAGCTTAGTGTTCAGGGACAGTAAAGGAAAGTAATAATAACCTCCACACCAGCAAGAAAAACCCTGTTTCTTGGCTGACTTTCTGATTTACACTGCAAATTTCCAACTGTCCATCAGCGAAAATCTTAGTAGCTGTATTTTTGCTCTGTCAGAGAATAATTTAAAATATTTTCTGCTTAGATGAACACGGTGCTCTCACTCTTACAAGCCTAGAATTTACATCTTTTAAGATTTAAATACATCACCGATTGCAGCAAGGAAAGTGATGTGAATTTCGCTGCATTCTCTAAACTGCTGCTCTGAGCCTAGAAAGAGGGGTGGAAGGTTCAATCTCTATTAATTTGATCTTAAAGTTTTGCTATTTCAGTGAAAAATAATGTGTTAGGGGACAGGACATTCAATCTGCTGCTGGCCAGCATATTGATTGTATATGCTGTGATTTGCTATCTGGATAAAGAAATATTTTGGTATCACAGCTGGAGTTGGATATTGGCAGATTTATTGAGAAGCAAATTCAATATATTAGAGGATTTACTCCATTCTTGTTCTTTACAAACTCTGTCCTACAACTATGGTTATGCAATGTTGATTTTGTGGGGAGGGTGAGTTTTGAGGAATTTAAATCTTAACATATTCCTGGTTGTAACTTTATTTTTCAGTTCTTAGTCAAGTCATATACCATTTACAGATAAATCTTGGAAAATACAGTAGAGTTTCATTGCTTCAAGGATCCTTGTGAGCATCATTAACTTATTTTCTGGTAAGATAACAGAGTTATGGAGAAGCACAGCTGGTTAGTAGAAGTACAGGAACTAGATCTGATTGTTCTCATTTGAGGTCATTCATTAACTCAAGACAGCAGGAAACATTTGAGAGCTGAAGAGCTTTTTATGTGTTGTCTCATTCACTATTATCATTTACACCATTTGAAGTTTAGTAACTATCTCTGCAGGAGTGAAATATTTGTATTTTTTAAATCAAGTAGTCTAATAGACACTATTCATTGTGAAAAATTCATGAGTAATTTCTGTTCTATTTAATTACTGTGACTTAATTTCTTCATCTTTCAGTTGTGATAACACTAATATCTACCTTATAGATTTGTAACAATACCTGGACACATGGTAAGTGCTACATGTAAGTATTTGTTATGTTAGAGTGCTCTTATTCTAGAAAATAGAGCTTAACCAGTTGAAGCATGATTTTAATAACGTAACGTAAAACGAAGAAGTTTTCTCCATGAATCAGATGAATAGTGTTTCAGCTTGGAAGGAAGCAAAGTGTCCCGAAAATATAAGTAAGTGTTTAGACAGGGACTTATATAAACAAAATAGCCTCAGCTGTGATTTAGTGGAAAGTCTGAGACAGAATAATGAAATAGAGAAGCCACTTCTATGACTTTCATTCCTGTTTGTCAATGAGCCTATGATTCCAGGTCCTAAAATTTTATGTAAGATTACTTTTAATTGTTTGGAGGGGGAAAAAAAGGGCAAGACAAACATGAAAAAAATTTCATTAAATTCCTTGAATTGTATATTGAAGATATTTTTATGGAATATTGGCATCCTGAAAGTAATACTTAAATAATTTCCCAGCATGGTATAATCTCTGTCTGCACATATTTTGCATAAGTTATTACCTTCTACCAAGGAATGAAAATGAGAATTGTTTAAAATGGGATATGCTTGATAGTGAATCAAATTTCCCTAGTATGTAAATTATTTCCTGGGAGTGAATAAGGCACATTGGGAGCAATTTAATAAATGATACCCTGGAGGTCTGAATGGATTAATGAAGCTGATTATCCCTTTCCTGCAGAAGGAGAAAACTGTCACTCTGCAGTTAGCCTAAATGAGCTCTCCATAGTGTCACTTGAAGGTATTTTTGCGTGGAGAAAGGAGATAAATATAGGTGCCCCATTTAATTCTTCTTGGGGTAGAGCAACTTTATATGATTACTTTCTTTCTCTTGGTATGGTGTCATTAGCAAAGAAGGATATAGTCTTGGAAAAAAAGAGTGAGCTGATTCTGTTAAAATAAAACATATCTGCCCTGGTGGTGTGTAGCCTTGCCCAAGGTGAATGCCATAGTCTTTCTCTCCTAAATACCAATGCTGATGGCTGCACCTGGCTTCCTCTGCAGTGGTTCACAGGTGTTTTTCTATAAAGCACTTCTATGGAGAAGGCACAGTGCTCTTTACACAGCAACCAACAACAGGTTAGGTGCTTATAAGTCTCAATCAGAACACAGAGTCTTATCTTTGTATTCAAAATCACTGTATTTGTTATCAACTGTTGTGTGACAAAATATCACAAATATAGAGGCTTAAAACAACAAAAAGGTATGATATCGCTCTCTTAGTCAGTTTGGGCTACTGTAACAGAAATATCATCGATGGAATGGCTTAAAAAATAGGAAATTATTTCTCATGGTTCTGGAGGCTAAAAAGTCAAAAATCAAGGTTCTGGCCGCTGGGGGCCCTCCACCTTGTGTGCAGATTGCTGCCTTCTTGCTATAACCTCACATGGCAGGGAGAGAGAAAGAGGGAGATTGGGTCTCTTCATCTCCTTATAAGAACACTGATTCCATCATGGAGACCCCATCTTCAGGGCTTCATCTAAACCAAATTAACTCCCAAAGGCTTTACTTCCTAATGCTAAACCACTGGGGGTTAGAGCTTAAACATACAAACTTGGGGGAGACATAAATATGGAGTTCATAGCACTCACACTCTCCGTGAATCAGGAATCTGGGCACAGGTTTGCTGGGTCCTCTTCTTAGGGTCTCGCAGGCTGAAATCAAGGTATCAGCTGGAGCCACAGCGTTATCTGAGTCTTAGCTTTCTCTTCCAATCACATTCAGAATAATTGTTGGCAAAATTATTTTCCTTGAGAATGTTGGACTGAGTTCTTTATTTGCTTGCTAGTTGTTGGCTAAGGATGTTTTCAGTTTCCAAAGCTGTTTCTAGAGGACATCTTGAGGTCCTCGCCATGTGATCCATAGCATCTGGCTCCATCAAAGCAAGGTCCCTCAGTTTAAGGGCTCACTGATTCAGTTTAGTCCACTCAGGATCATTCTTTATTTGCATAACTCAAAGTCGATAAATTAGCAACTCTAATTATATCTGCAAAATCCCATTTGCTATCTATAAGGTAACATAATCACAGAAGTGCTTTCTCATTATATTTATAGGACTTGCACACACTTAAAAGAAGAGGATTAAATAGAATATGAATCATTGGGAGTTATAGGTGAATCCTGTGTACCATAGATACACCGTTTTTCTCATCTGGGTATACACGTGCAGAAGTATATGTGTGTATACACATTCACACACACGTATGATATGGATATGGTATACATATATTAAAGTTTCAGGCTTACAAAAATTTCCGTGCTGCCAATTTAATTCTTTTCTTTCCTCGGTAGTATGATATTTCAAAAAAATAAATAGATATATATGCCTCTTGAAAAAAGAAACAGACTGACTTGCTACCCATCTAAGAATTAGGAATATAGTAGTACTATCTCTACATTTAAACATTGCAGGGCAGACAATATTCAGTGCTGTAATCAAGAAAGTGAAAAAGAATTTTTCATTTTTCATTTAGAGCAAGGACAGGTTAATTTCCTTTTTCTTTTCTTTTTTTTTTTTTTTTTTGTTAGATGGAAAGGTGGAGTCTCACTCTGTTGCCCAGACGGGAGTGCAGTGGCACAATTTTGACTCACTGCAACCTCCGCCTCCCAGGCTCAAGAGATTCTCCTGCCTCAGGTTCCCGAGTAGCTTGGATTACAAGCATGCACCACCATGCTCAGTTAATTTTTGTATTTTTAGTAGAGATGGGGTTTTGCATTGTTGACAAGTCTGGTCTTGAACCCCTAACCTCAGGTGATCCACTCGCCTCTGGCCTCCAAAAGTACTAGGGTTATAGGTGTGAGCCACTATGCCAGGACAGATTAATTTCAAGGGATTTTCAGAAAAAAAGCAAATCTTAGACAACCTGTGATGGAGGACAAATTAAAAAGCCAGGCTATCAAAGTTGCCAAAAGATTTTAACTAAGCTTTGGAGTGGATATTGATAACTTTTCAGATTCTTTATCAAATTAATCATTGTTTATTTAAGCAGTGTTATTGAGCACCGAAAAGAGATGAGGTGCTATCTTTGTTAGTGCTGAATATAAACCCAAAACAAGTGGCTAAGTAGGCCATATATGTTAATTCATGTAATACCTACAACAACCCTAAATACAGAATAATCATAGGAGAATTAGTTATGGATGAAAGAGAGAAAGAAAATCTAGAAGCTTCCATAATGATCTGGTTCTTGAGATGAAATATAAGGCTGCATGGAAATTATTAAGCTAACAAATATGAAGTAGAGAAATTAAGTATATAAGGCAACCAGGCACTGGAATGTATGGCACATTTGGGAACTACAGCTTCTTCAATATTACCAGAACATGACTGTGGGTTTAAGAGAGTCCTACAAGGAAATATGACAACTAAATTGCAGAAAGGTGCTTCTTCCTTTGCTCTGTCCCTAACCAGGTTACAGGACTTGGCAAGTAGAGTGATGGCACAACTTCAGGCCCAATTTATCCTCACACTAGGATGCTCAGAAGAATGAGTCTAAATTTACCTAAATTTGTCTTCCCAGATCTTCTGATCTGGGTCATGAGAGAGGTAAAGGAATTCAGAAATAAAGCTCAATGGAATCAAATGAGTTAAACGTGGACTATGCTCTGTGATAAGGAACTATGTGTACCAAGATGCCAAAATTCAATCTAAAAAGAGGTACACATACTACAAAAATATATAATATGTATGTGGATATTAGAATAATACCTATGTTCTGCTTCTCAGATGGGTTCCTGGGATGGATTAACAACCTTGTCAAGAACTTCGAGCCACCTTGACATAGAAGAGTAGATTAGAAGGAGCAGCATCTTGTATGAAGCAATTTTACAGGGCTGATTTCATATTACAGAATCTCAGTAAGTCCTAGTTTAATATTTTCTTCTCTTGAGAGATATGAACATGACCTTGAGAACCATCAAAGGGACATATGCATAAGGAATCTTGCAGGCAAAATAAGTGTAGATTTGCCAAACAAATAGCAAAATGGACTATCAAGACTACTGATGTCAATATGGATAGATGACCAGAATTAACCCATGTTATCCTCTCTGTCCCATTCCATGAAGAAAAATATGTCCCTGGAACTTAGATTTAACCTTCATGTAAAGGCAAGTAGAGAAATTTTAAGTTGGATTTATTATAAATAATTGAGTTTCATGAGGAAACTAAAATGATAAATAAATAGAACATAACTATTAATGATATGGAATTCCAATGAATTAACTAAGGCCCTATGTAAATTGAAAGCTGTAAATAGAAACTGAGTTCTACTGAACTTATGATTTACTGGATTCAAATAAAGTTCAAATCCCTTAGTATTCATACATTATCTTTTAAGAATTTGCTGTGCCTACCAGAACAGAAAACCAAACACTGCATATTCTCACTCATAAGTGGAAGTTGAACAATGAGAACATATGGATACAGGGAGGAGAATATCACACACCAGGGCCTGTCAGGGGGTGGATGGCTAGGGGAGGGATTGCATTAGGAGAAATACCTAATGTAGATGATGGGAAGATGGGTGCAGCAAACCACTATGGTGCTTATGTACCTATGTAACAAACCTGCACATTTTGCACAGGTACCCCAAAACTTAAAGTATAATAATAAAAAATAAAATGAGAGAAAAAAAAGAATTTGCTCTGTTTAATAACTTAGTTCATTACTTGAACCCTCTTGCCAGTCCTAAAGTCTTCTGTCACAAATCTCATGTCTAGAAAAATTATAACATTGATGATCTTTATCTACAGATGAGTTAAAATCACATAAAAATAATAATATAGGGCATATGAAAATCAATTATATAGTATATAAATATTATCAATAATATAGTATATGAAGATCATCAGTGATACAGTATATAAAAATCATTAATGATATAGTTCTTCCAGACATAAGAATGGAGATACAAGAATTTAGGACAGGCAAGAGAGTTCAAGTGGTAAACTCTATTATTAGACACTGGCTAATTATTAAAAGACAATGTGTGAATACTAAGGAATTTGTATTTTATTTAAATAGAGTAATATCATCAAATAATTTTAAGCAAAATGATCAGATTTAGATTTTTTAAATATTCTATGACTGTAGTAAAGATGATGTGCTGGAGGCTATTTGGATGGAAGACAAAAAGCCTTTATCAATGGATTCATGTTAATCCTTTGGTTCGGATGATTCGGAATAAAAATCAAAATAGTATAATATCATTGTTTGCATTATTATAAGTAAATAATTAGTTACGTTGATTGAGAGAAAAGGAACAACCAAGAAAGAAAATCCTCAGGTCATATCAGTTAGATTGAAAATAATGTCTTTTGTTCAAATAAGAAAGGTAGGCAGGAACCAGCAATGGTGATGAAAATGGTGGCTCTGTATATTTCTGGGCCATACAGATCAGAAAGATGAATGTTCCTGTACCTCCAGAGAGAAATCTAGAGGAAAACAGAGTGGGCTCATCACCATAGAGGTGGTAGGTGAAGACAAGGAGTGATATAACACAGAAAATATATAAAGGTAAATAGATGTTGAATATGGAGTTCTGAGAGATTGGGAGATAAATAATATTTAAAAAAAAATGACACACAGAAAAGAGTGAACCAGCTCACATAGAAAACATTGCTTTACTCAAAGACAAGAAAGGAGACAGTTTCAAGAAGAAAAGACAAGATCAACAGTGTAAAATGTCAAAAAGAGTTCAAATATAATAAGGACCAAAATGTGTCTATTAGATTAAGCAAAGAATAAGACAGTGATGACCTTTGTGAAATATTCAATAACATGGTAAGGGCAGAAGTTAAATTGTAGAAACTTGAGAAATGGATAGGAGGGAAAACCTCAGTCTTTCAAAAAAGTTCATCAAGAAGAGAAGGAAGGTTGAATGGTAGTTAAAAAAGCAAGGTGACCGTAGTGTAGAGCACATATTCTTAGTGAGGACAATATCACCCTCATGGGGAAAGTTAGGATTTTTTTTTTTTTTGGTAGGTGGAAATGAAAGAAATCTTATTAATGTGCAAAGCGTTGACATACATGTAATCAATAGACCGTGTCTTTCATGGGATGAAATTAAGAAAAAAAAATCTCTATAAAGATTTCTTAAAAGGAAAATGTTAATAATATATTTTTTTTAATTTTGAGGGCAATTTATGTAAACTAGTAGTGTGTGCTGAAAAAAGGATAGTATTAAAAGACAGAAGATAAAGAAGACTATAATTAATATAAAAGTAAATAAAAGGCAGACGGACAAAGGATCCAGATTAAAAGAAAAAGATGAACCTTTGAAAGTGTCAATGATACTATTTCCTTTGAAAGGAGGAAATGGGTAGAAATGGAAAGAAAGACACATTTTAAAAATTTGAATGTCCTGTTTGTGACTTATACCACCATGCTCCAAAGAAATGAAGTCATTTGCCAAGAGTGAAGGATTAAAAGATTAGATAAAATAGATTAACATAAAGATTCATATTTTCCTGCAGAGGTGTACTCCAATCAAAAGAACATTTGAAAAAGTTTGGCTCTTCTTGAAGGAAGAGGTTCAAAATGTGAAATTTTCCCTGCTGGCCTTGAGGAAGCACATAGCCATTTTGTGAACCATCTATGAGAAATTCTCAAATGGCAAAACCGGAGAGTAGCTTGTGGGTCAAAAATAAGAAAGGAGACAGTTTCAAGAAGAATAGACAAAATCAGCGCTGATCTTGGAGCTGTGACCTTGTATCTAGGAGCTCAGAGCCATTTCTATTAGACATTTAGAAAGAAAATGAGAACTCAGTTGTACAACCATGAGGACACATAGTTCTAGATCTAGGCATTTCTAGTTCTAGATCCTTGAGGAATCACTACACTGTCTTCTAAATTATTTAGGTCTAAACATTTTAGACATTGGTTCAGAAGTGTCTGACCAAGAAACTCCCTCAAAAGCAAATGCAACAAAAACAAAGATAAATACGTGGGACTTAGTTAACCTAAAAAGTGTCTTTAGAACAAAATATATAATCAGCAGAGTTAACAGACAACCCACAAAGTGGGAGAAAATCTTTACCATCCATACATCCAACAAAGAACTGATATCCAGAATCTACAAGGAGCTCAAATAAATCAGCAAAAAAACAAAACCAAAAACAAAAACGTAAACAAAAAAAACAATCTCATCAAGAAGTAGGTTAAGGACTTGAATAGGCAATTCTCAAAAGAAGGCATACTAATAACCAACAAACATATCAAAAAATGCTTCATTTGACAAAGCAATCCCATTACTGGGTATATACCCAAAGGATTATAAAACATTCAACTATAAAGACACATGCACACTTATGTTTATTGTGGCACTGTTTATAATAGCAAAGACTTGGAACCAACCCAAATGCCCATCAACGTTAGACTGAATAAAGAAAATTTGACACATATACACCATGGAATACTATGCAGCCATAAAATGAGTTGATGTCCTTTTTAGGGACATGGATGAAGCTGGAAACCATCATTCTCAGAAAACTGACATAAGAACAGAAAACCAAACACTGCATGTTCTCACTCATAAGTGAGTGTTGAACAATGAGAACACACAGACACAGGGAGGGGTATATCGCACACTGGGGCTTGTCAGGGGGTAGGGGGACCAGAGGAGGGATAGTAGGGGGTGGGGAGATTGGGGAGAGCTAACATTAGGAGAAATACCTACTGTAGATAAAGGAGGGGTGGGGATGGATACAGCAAACAGCCATGGCACATGTATACCTATGTAACAAGCCTGCACATTCTGCACATGTACCCCAGAACTTTAAGGATAATACAAAAGAAACATGAAAATGATATGAATCTTGACCAAGATGATCTTATTGAAAGAAGTTTCTTTCTTTTACTAGGCCCTCGACCTCCCTTTTCCTAGAGCATTTAATTTAGAAAACCTGCAGTCAATTCTTTATCTACTTCTTTGAGATGTAAATATTCTCCCAACCTCTTGACAGTTTTACAATCATGGATTGTCTTTCTTAAGGACCTGGGGGCCATTACTTTGAAATGTAATCATCAAGGAAGATAGTACCCTTATGTGGGTTGGGGGATGGTAGGAGCCTAACTTCAGTGAGAGCCTTCCTCCAGGTTGTAAAACTACCTCTTGTAGTGAAAATAAGAGAAAGTTTACTTTTTCTCTGGGTAACACGCAGAGGGCCTTATTGTTGTACTGACCTGAGCATAGAAAGTCAACACCAAGACAAAAGTATGCCAAATTGCAGGGTCTGTATTGCCGGCGGCCAAGGAGGACTCACGTCTCTCCAACCTGTGGCCCCGAAAGGAGGGCGTCAAGACCTTTTACACCCGTAAAACCACCTCGGGAGTGAGGGTGAGGGGTAGGGGTGGGGATGAGGGGCTTCAGACATTCTGAGGGCTAGTGGATTCTGTAAATCACCTCCTGGGCAGAGATGAGGGTGGGGGCTTTGGACATTCCAGTGGATTCCTGGGTGAAGATGAGGGTGAGGGGCTCTGGACTCTCTGAGGGCCAGGGGACTTTTTGACAATCTGATTGTTACTTAAGCGGTTCACAAAAGTCAAGATTAGCATTTGTTTACACATTGTCTGGGTAGGGTGGAAATTATAGTCCTTAATTACTTATTCACATTTGGGTTATAGAGAGCAGTTTCAACAGAAAGCAGAGGTATGTTTGAGGTATGCAGTTTTGTGGGGCTCTTACCATGTCACATTATGATATCCTCCATCTGAGCGTATTGCTTCAGTGCTTCAGTATTAATACTGGTCATTCTTTCCTTTGCAATAGCCTTAAATAATGTCTTCCTTACCTGTTTAAAAAAAAAAGAAAAGAAAAGAAAAATTGCTCAACAGCACTAATGATCAGGGAAATGTAAATCAAAACCACAATGCCACACTACCTTACTCCTGCAAAAATGGCCATAACTAAAAAAATAAAAAAATAATAGATATCGGCATGATGTGGCGAAAATGGAACATTTTTACACTGCTGATGGGAATGTAAACTAATACAATCACTATGGAAAACAGTGAGAAGATTCCTTAAAGAACTAAAGGTAGAACTATCATTTGATCCAGCAATCCCACTACTGGGTATCTACCCAGGGGAAAATAAGTCATTATACAAAAAAGATATTTGCATGTACATATTTATAACAGTGCAATTAACAATTGCAAAAATACGGAACCCACCCATGAATCAACAAGTGAATAACCAATACCATGAAATACTACTCAGTCATAAAAAAGGAGTGAAATAATGCCATTCACAGAAACCTGGATGGAATTTGAGATCATTTTTCTAAGTGCAGTAACTCAGGAATGGAAAAACAAACATCATATGTTCTTGCTCAAAACTGGGAGTTAAGCTATGAGGATGCAAAGGCATGAGAATGGCACAATGGACTGGGGACTCAGGGAAATGGGAGAGGGCATGAGGGGTAAAAGAGTATACATTGGGTATGGTGAGCACTTATCCGGTGATAGGTGCACCAAAATCTCCAAAATCAACACTAAAGAACTTATTAATGTAACCAATCACCACCTGTGGGTATGTGCTTCTCATTGGTCACAGAACCTACATAAGAACACTCAAACATCAAATAAGTTGAAAGGCAAACACCAAGAACCTCTTGAAACAAACAAAAAAAAAAATAAGAAAATAGGAGTTGTCAACTAAGACTTTTCTACAAGAATGTTGTACAACTGCTAAATTACGAACTTATACCAGAATAAAATTTAAAAATAATAAAATAAAGTAGACTAGTTGTTGACTAGTGTAGATGTGTGGTGGTGGGAAGGATGGGGAAAAGCGTGAAGGGGGTGACTGCTAAAAAATACAGTGTTTCCACTGGGCGCAGTGGCTCATGCCTGTAATCCCAGCACTTTAGGAGGCCAAGGTGGGCGGATCATGAGGTCAAGATATCAAGACCAGCCTGGCCAATGTGGTGAAACCCTGTCTCTACTAAAAATACAAAAATAAATTAGCTGGGCATGGTGGTGTGTCCTGTAATCCCAGCTACTTGGGAGGCTGAGGCAAGAGAATCACTTGCACCCAGGAGGTGGAGGTTGCAGTGAGCCGAGATCGCACCACTGCACTCCAGCCTGTCGAAAGGGTGAGACTGTGAAAAGAAAAAAAAAATACCTGGTTTCCAACTGGGGTGATGAAAATACTCTACGATTGTGGTTACACAACTCTGTGAATATACTAAAAGTTATTAAATTGTCAACTGTAAACAGGTTAATACAAAATTCAAAAGGGAATGAGCCTCACTCACTGATAGAGGCCTCCTTCACGGAAATTCAGACCTCAGGTATGTATTGAACTGTAAAATTCCTTCCAACACAGATGCTATGTCATATACATTTGCTAAAATAAGGGAGAGGATAGATTTTCTTTAAGTTGGATCACATTGTTAATCAAGGGAAATTCCATCTTCAAAGCTGGAAGATGTGGAAGCTGAAGGTGAGGCAGATGTAGATACTGAGGGTAAAGGAAGAAATGGGAAAATGTCAAAAGCCATGTTTCTTTATTTTCTTTTCTGCTCATTTGACAAGTAGCAGTTAGGTTTGCCTGGTACTATCCTAAGTTCAGCTACTTTTGGGCATGCATTTCTCATCACTCACAGAATTTACATCACAACACTCAAACATCAAATAAGTTGGGAGGCAAACACCAAATAATTAGTGAATAGGGCAAAGGAGTTTATAATCAAATGCTTAGTTTTGCATCCTAGGCTACAAACATCATTAGACCTCAGTAAAAAAGAAAAGATATATAGTGGCAGCATCAAGGAAAACTTTTAAATAAACTGGGCCTTGAGTTTAGCCTTTAAAGGATAAAAAAGAGGCATTATTCAAATTCAATTTCCTAATAATCATACCCATTTACCAAGTTTGTAATAACAATGGATAATATTTTATGACTTAAGTACCAAAAGTCCTGTTAGTTTTATGTGTTTATTATCTCACTTTTAAACTCATAACAATCTTATTATATGTGAGTCCGTATTTCTCCCATTTTAGAAGTGAGGAAAGTAAGAGAAGAAAAAGCTTATATAGTTTACTTGACATTGCACAGTTAGAAATGGCAGATTCAGTAGTTGATCTCATTTAATAAGACTTCCGATCCTAGGTATTTAAATAGAATATCACTGTCTCAATGCAGAAACTGTAAAAGGCACTGAACTAAGGCTTAGTGGAAGACACAGCTGATTTTTTTCAACTGAAGCTCTAAAGCCTACCATAGCAGAATAAAGGTTGATACAAAATAAACAAAATACAACGGGGAAAAGTGTGATAAATTTTAAATTTATATACAAAGCAAATAGTAAGGGACCACAGTAGTAGGTGAGATTAGTTTAGCTGATGACATTGGGGACAACTTTATGGAGGAGGTAATATTTAATTTTGACTTTGAAGAAGAGGTACATTTTTGAGCATTTTTATCACTCTAATAATTTGGTATAGACAGATGATGTTTGCTGTTATGGGTTGAAGCAAAAACTCCAGTGGGAATAAAAAGAGAATTTTCCCCCTTCATAAGACAAAGCATCCTCTGCCACCAGAAAAGAAAAATCAGACATACAATTTTTTAGATGCTGTGGCTATCTTGTACTAAAACAACATTTTGTTTCACACACACTGCACCACGTTGAAGCACACCTCACATGCAATTTTCTTTTAATTGCATGATTTTGATATAATGCAATGCTTCCCTGTGGATTAATAAAATTAATGTTGTAAGAGTATAGTTATGTGCTTCATTGAGTTCTTATAAAATAACCTATAGAAGAAATTAGACTAACATTATTTTGAGCTAAGGGAACATTTTGCAATGACATTAGTAAAGCAATTTGAAAAAAAAATCACAATTTTTTAAATCAACCTGCTAAATTATCTTGTTTGGTTTTCTCTCCCCTCTCAGCCCTGGACTTGGGTTCCACATCTTAGAATCACTTAAGAAAGAAGGCCCTTAATCTGCTCTCAAACTAGGCTCCTCCTGCACCGTCTAGTCACCTTGAGTTAAAGCTTTAGTGGTAGAAAACATTGCCAGAATCAGCCTGTGATGTCTACCTTGTAATTCAGTCTCCCATGAAACTTTCAGGGCCTTTTGAGTCAGCTGTTTTATGTGCCACTGGCCTCACACACATCCCAGAAGTGCACCATGCTAGCCACAAAATTGACATCTCTGACTGAATGCCTCATGCTCAGTGATACCTCCTTTATAGAGATATCCCTATGGACAAAGATCTAAAGGTAGGTGGGGACAGAAGAGGTGAAAATAAAACAAACATGGATAAAAGATAGAACTAATTGCTGAAAAGTTGTGAATTCTATGCCAGAAAATAATGAACTTTATGAAGTAAATAATTGGAATTTCTTGAAGCTTGGTGTCAGTACCAGGATATGGTACTGTGTTTTGTCACCAGTATTGTAAACACAATCATGGGGGGGAGATAATGAAGGCAGGTAAATCCATTGAGAATATTGTATTGACTCAAATACCGGGTGACAACGCCAGCAGTGGAAGCTGAGTGGGAATTAATCAAGGAGGCAGATGAGAAAGGAGCTGCAGACACAGCACAAATAGAAAATTGCACCACACATAAGGGATGGGTTAGTAGCAGAATTGAGTATAAAATGTTCAGCCTGGGAGACTGACAAGTTTAATTTACTCAAGAAAATCTTACTGAATATCTAAAAACATGCTTTCCTCAGAAAGAGGCAATTGAGTATAGAAACAAAAGCTACAATCATACCATTGGGAAGCTCACAGTTGATCATGAAATGTCCATAGTTAGAACAATAAAAAATATTAATAATGATAAGCGATGGAACTTCAACAAATAGTTTTCATGCTTATACACAGACACCATGACATGAAAGTATGGTATTCAGGAAAAGCTTAAACAAATACGTGACTATTGAGTAAGACAAGTGTGCATGCCTTTTCTAGACATAGTTGGATGGGAAAAGGACGTTCTTGGAAAAAAGACAAATAGCTTTAAATGTAGAGAGATGAAAAAACCCTCAACTTGTAATGCTGTAACTAATGCCTAGAAGTTAGAGTTTAGTGGAGAAAGGAGGAAGAAAAGAGTAAAGTATTAGGTGGTCAGAGAGTTTTTCATGAAAGACTTCTGTGGATATTGCCTTGACTCAATGGAGAAACATTAAAGGATTTTAAGCAGGGAAGGTCGATGGTCAGATTTGTATTTTAAAAAGCTTTGTGATAGCATCATGGAGAATTGATCTTGTCGTGATCAGACTGGAAACAGTAGAATAGGTAGGGAAATTTTGCTGTAAAAAAGAAGAGGGGACCTTTACTAATGGAGGGTAGGGCCAAAGGGAATAGAGATTAGAAAACAGATTGAAAATGGTTAATTAAGGGAATAAAATTAATATTATATGATGAATAAAGTTGTGGTGAAATTGTACTTCTTCAAAAAGTCCTTCCCTACTAAAGCTCACTAACTAGCCACTGATGGCAGAAGCATCTGCCTACCCACATCTGCTTCCCATGCTTTCTTAATAACACAATGCAATCTCATTTGAACTAAAGATGAAAAAAGATGATATCTCTTTCAGTATGATGTCTTCAGTTAGAGTCACATGAGGTTGTTTTGTGGAGTCTCCAGGAATATTGTTAAAACGTGTTAATCGCTTTGAGAGCCGCTCTTTTTCTCTTCTGTGCTTTATGCTTTCTGCTGACTGGAACTTAGACTCAATAGCTGAAATCTCAGCAGACTTCATGAATTAAGAAATGACCTTGAGTTGAAAGCTCTACATGAGGGTTATAGAGGAGAGTAACTCATGGGTCCCTGAAGAAATTGATGCCACCATACAAACTGTGGACTGACTAAAAATAAATTTTCTCTGCAATGAAAGAAAATTAAATTTTAATATCACGACTGTTATTTTAGGTTTTAAGTTTTATGCAGCCAAATCTAATCATAAATGATATAACTCTCCAATCATAATCTACATTCTTTGTACTTTCGATTATCTAAAATCACATATTTTATTTTTACATATTCCTTATCAACTTCTCCCCAGTGGATCATAAGTGGTATGAGGGAAGAGTTATTGTTTGTCTTGTTATTCTATCTTTAGCACCTAGAACACTGTCTAGCATAAATTGAAGTGGCCAGCAAATACCCTTTGGATGACTGAATGAATGAATAAAATAGACATGGGATATAGGAGAGTCAAATATATCAAATACTTGTTTCCAGCTTTGGAGGATACCCAGATGATGTAAATATTTTTCGAAATAAGAAAAAAATAGTGGGCCTGAGGATAGAATGAGTTCCATTTTTATCACTTTGCACCTGAGGTATATATTTTATAGTCAGGTGGAACCATACAGTTAGAAATTTAGGTACATGGGCATAGAGCTCAAAAGACTGTTATGGGCTTGGAAATAACTGTATTGGTTAAGCATAAGAATACAGATGATATTATAATTTAAAGTTCAAGGAAGTCATGGACAGAGCGAAGCATTGAGAGCAGAGCTACATAAGCAAACAATATGTTCAATAGAAGAGGTGTTAAAAAGGTAGGAAAATAACAGCAGACACATCTTGTCTGTTGAGTGGGTGAGAGAACAAAGAATGAAAACAAAGACTAGAAATAAGATAATAATATTCAACTAAAAATACTGTAAATATTGGGAAAACAGTAGATTTTTTGAAGTGAAAAGAGATAATTACATGGAAACAAAATTGAGATATTGAATATAGAGCACTCATTCATTAAAAACTGTATCAGGAAAGCAATGAGAGAAATATAGCATTATTGGGAGAAGACCATGGGATTAAGAGGGAGATATTTGTTTTTTTTAAATAAGACACTTTATATATCTTTAATGAAAAACCAGCATCAATAAAAACAAAGATATATAAAACACAGGAGGAACAGGAAATCGTTTATGGAGTAAAATCTGTCCAGACTCAGAAAAGTAGATCTTTGGAGTACTTTGTATTAAAGATAGGATATCATATAAAAATGTCAAGGAATGCTATTTATTACAACTTTGATTCATACATAGAAAAATATTTGAAAAGCACGATCTATTGGTGCATCTTTTCTCCCCCCTCAAAAATCAGCCTTCCTTTGACAAACATGAGAGTTTCCATTATATAAATATTTGGGATCATATATTTGTTCTTGCACCCAAGAAAGATGCTTTATTTTTTCAAGAGGTATCAAAATTTAAAATGAAATGAAAAGGCAAGGTGCTAGAAATTGGCGAGCTTCAATTAGGATGTAGATAAAGACTCTATGATATAATGTACCAGAATATTAATTGAACTGAGAATAGTATTGATTGCTTTTCTGGATGTTTTAAGACTTCCATTAGGAAGGTCAATCTGTGTGTCCTTAACACATCAATTCAGACTATAACAGAGATGAGGTTTTGACTGGCTTGATCTTTAATCTGACTAACTCTATCATATCATATGAACTTATGTAGAACTTAGGATATTGACTAGAGATAAACTCTCAAACAAACCATCAGAAATTCAGAAGAAGAAAGAAAGTCATAAGCTAATTTTCAGAAGACAAAAGAAAGTGATAGAAATGGGTAAGTCAGAGGACCTTTTGTGTGTTTGTTTTATTGTTACTTTGCTTTGTATTTTCATTAGGACATACAGTGTTATTTGACATTATATAATATGCAGACTTTTTAAATACAAATTAGTATTATTTTAGACTGTGATTAGCACAGTCTCTGATAAATAATAGGCAGTTGATAAATGTTGGTTCTTTTTTGTGAGAGCCCCAATTTGAATGTTCAAAGAGCTAAACAGTTTTTAGAAGTAAAACTTGTGGTCTAGTACGCATATATCTGATTTATTTTCTTTTTCTTCCTGGTTGTTTCTCCATGTTTCAGTTTCTTGGAACGGGTAGTATCAAATGAAGACTCAAGAACCCACATGTTGATGAACGAGTAAGTTGTGATTTTAAAAGATGGGGTAGAGGACTAAAGTAATATATATATATATATATATATATATATGTGTATACTCTCTCTCTCTCTCTCTCTCTATATATATATATATATACACACACACACATATATATGTATGTATATATACTCTATGTATATGTATTCTCTCTCTATATATATATACATACACACACATATATATGTATGTATATATACTCTATATATATGTGTACTCTATATATATATGTATACTCTGTATCTATCTATATATACAGTATGTATACTCTCTGTATCTATCTATATATATGTATACTCTTTCTATATATATAGACTGCAGCACAGATATATATATATAGAGAGAGAGAGAGTACACACACATATATATATATATAGAGAGAGTATACATATATATAGAGATAGTATGCATATATGTAGAGAGAGAGTATACATACATATAAAGAGACAGAGTATACATATATATAGAGTATACATTTATAGAGAGTATACATATATATGTACATATATGTATATATAGATAGTATACATATATACATATATAGAGTATACATATATATATATATATATATATATATATATATATATATAGAGAGAGAGGGGTCTAAAGATGTCACCCAAGCTGGAGTGCAGTGGCACGATCTCAGCTCACTGCAGCCTCTGCCTCCCAGGTTCAAGTGATTCTCCTGCCTCAGCCTGGGTCTACAGGCATGCACTCACATGCCTGGCTAATTTTTGTATTTTTAGTAGAGATGGGTTTTACCATGTTGGCCATGCTGTCTTGAACTCCTGACCTCAAGTGATCCACCCACCTCAGACTCCCAAAATGTTGGGCTTACAGGCATGAGCCACCACACCTGGCCTGAAGTAACACTTTCTGAAGGACGGTTTAGAATTGGGTAGATTTTTCAGGACAGGTTGCTGGTGAGATTTTCCAAAAAGCTTTTTGGGATGGTATTCTGTAGTGAAGCAAGCGGTACAGGATGTAAACAGAGAGAATGACTTCCAGGAGCTTCCAAGGCAACATCATTTTGATGTGTGTGGTCAACAGCAGGCAGATTTTTATGATTTAAATGTGGTAAACATTTTCAACAAGTAATATAAAATTGTATCTTTAAACATGAAAGAAATATAATTTGATAGATATGTTTACTTTCTACTTACTGGGGAATTTAATAAGCCTCTGCATGTCTCTGAAGAAGAAGTTAAATTAGAATTTGAAGACTGAAATAGAAATATGCAAGATAGTTCGAAAGGAGGAGAGAAGCAAGGTAACTTCTTTTGTTCTAAACTTTTTCTTGTTACACAAACTAACTATATCTTCTTTGTTTCGCATCTTTTCCACTTTATTTATTAAAGAAAACATCTCACTCTGTATAAGAGAAAATTATCCACTATGCTTTTTATTATGAAAGTTTGTGCACATATCTATCGAAATGCTAATTGTCTAACACTGATTTGAATTTGTTAGGGATGTTAAGGTTATTGATTAATCACTAAGTTCAGGAGAATACAAGCTTAATTTTTACTTCATATGTCTTAAACATTAAGATCACTATATAGGCCAGATGTGGTGGCTCATGTCTGTAATCCCAACACTTTGGGAGGCTGAGGTGTGAGGATAACTTGAGGCCAGGAGTTTGAGATCAGCCTGGGCAACACAGGGAGGCCCCTCCCCATCTTGTAAAAACATGAATTAGATAAAATTAGAGAAATTTAATTTTTCTGTCACTGGAACAGTTCAGCTATTCTAGAGCAATATTATATAAATATATATGTCCATTTATTTATATCCCCTGATTCTAGAAATGATTAATCAGTTCATGAGAATACATAGAATCAAATAATAAAATGTCAGTAGATAAAAGTTGCCACCACATATGAAGACCAGAACAGAGGAAAAACTTAAAAGGCAGAGAGATATTCAGACCAATCTCCTATGAAATTATTAAAGTTGAGCTTTGTATATAGTTTGAGTTTCCAGGAGCACAAATTGAGTAAAAACAGTGGTCAGTAATGATTCACCATATTTTAAGTTAGTAGACGTTTTGATTTCTTTTAAGAAAATACTTTTTTTTTTTTTTTTCCTGGAGCTTAACTCTGAAAACTTTTCTCATAGTCGTGTTCATACAGGAAACAACACATAAAGAAAATAATAAGAATAAAAATAATTAAAACGAATTGGTTCTTACTAGGTAGAAAACATCATGTTAAGCATGTAGCATATTATATCACCTATTAAATTATATATTTTTATTATTTTATAAATGACTACTAAAAGAACACTTTTTTTAAATAGTTTATGTCGCACAGCTAATAGTAGAGAAAGGATTTAATTTTGTCTTATAATAATCAACATACCGAATTACATCCCTATAAATAAAAAAATATTGCATTTTATAGCACTTCCAGGATTTTCCAATGGAACTGGAACATGGAATGTAAAACAAAACTCATGATATATAATCTAAGACTCCTGTCTAGTAGTTTTAAAATTAAAAAGCACTTCATTAATTAAAAAGTTTATAATACCCTATAAACATACAATGAAGCTTAATGACTTTTAATTTTTACCTTTTTAGAAATGGTGCTTCAGTCTGTGTCCCAGACTAGAGTGCAGTGACATCATTATAGCTTCCTGCAGCCTTGAATTTCTTGGCTCAATCAATTTTGCTTCAGCCTCTGGAGTACCTGGAACTACAGGTCCAAGCCATCTCACCCAGTTAATTTTTTTTTTTTTTTTGAGATGGGGTCTCACTCTGCCATCCAGGCCAGAGTGCAGTGGTGTGATCTCATCTCACTGCAGCCTCTGACTCCTGAACACAAGCGATCCTCCCACCTCAGTCTCCCGAGTACTGTTATCAAGCTAATTAATTTTTTTTCTTTTTTTTAAAAATGAGAATCTTGCTATGTTGTTCATGCTGGTCTCAAACACCAGACTTCAACAACCAACTCACCTCAGCCTCTACTCAATACATATTTTTAAATATCATTAATGACATCTTGTGAATTCCTTACTCTGAGCTTTAACATGTTTGGGATTGTAATTGTTTTCTTAATGATCTGTCTTCTATTGTTTGGAAATTCCTGAAAGTCTGAGATTCTCTTGTTGTTCTTCAGAAAATCACATCCACTTGATAAGTCTACGTTACTTATACAAAGCGGTAAATATGTGAATAAATGAATTTAAAAATACCTTTTTGAGACCTTATACTGGTAGAATATATTTTAAGTAATGTTCTTTATTATAAATAATAACCTCAAAACTGACACTTAAAGGTTTGAAATGGAAAAGTAATCACAAAAAGAAGTCACAGATAAGTTTGTATTAACATGCACCTTCCAATTATGCAAGGGCAAAAACACGTATGAAAAATGAAGAGAGGCGTAGATGACAGAGTCAAATGTTAACATTCTAAAATGTCTTTAACAACAAAAAAGATTATGGAAAATTTGAAGCAGTGAACGGTTATTTAGATCATAAATTTAGCAAAGAAAAAATGTGGATGACTGTGCTTTAATTAAGCAACCAAAATGGTTAGGTCCCTGAAAATTAAATGATATGACATTCTTTAAAAGGTATGGCACTGCCTTCTCAATGTTTCCATTTATTTTCAAATTCATGTTAATTAATCAAATGAATGACCAAATTATGCAATCTCTTGAAATAAAGCCAGAACAGATGCATCACACCCTGAAGTGCAGCAGAAAGCCAAGGATAAGTCATTACAGATGTCAAGTAAAGTTTTTAGAGTAATTCAGAAAAATTACAAATAATTACATCTCAAATTTAAATTTTAGTCTTACTTGCCTAGATTATATGGAGTAAAATATAAAGTATATATATTAAGGAAAATGGGCTGGGTTTAGATGAGCCTTAATTAAATGCATGCTTTATTTTGTAGAGTCTTTTATAGTCTTTCCTTGGCTTTGAATACTTATGCTGTCATGTAACTGACTGTCACTCTACCAGACGTTTAGATCACTACATTAAGAGTGACATCTAATCACTCTTTTAACTATCCTACTCTATCAGCTAAAGTGTTCATAGATGTTTGAATATACATAATCGTGGGCTTAATTTATATGGGCTCAGCTAATAATGTTTCATTTAGAGATTCTAAGGAAACATTTTAAACCCTCATTGGGCAAGATGGGAATAAAATGTAAGTACCAAAATATAACAATAATAATAAGCACTGTACTCACATGCACCGATGTTGGTAGACTTTAGTATTTAGTAGCATTATCTCTTTTAATCTCTTCCTTCCTTCCTTTTTCAGAGGTTCAGTTGCCTCTAGAACACTATGCTTGAACATCCACCTAAAACTTTCTCTCCTAATCGTATGCCCATTCTGGCATCTTTTGGAACAATAGAGAGTGCTGATTAAGTCTGAACTTCAGAGCCAAACATTTGAGGTTGAACCCTGGGTCTTCTTCTAGTTATTCATAGGGTTATTGCCTTCTCAGTATTTCAGTTTTCTTATCTGTAACATAGGGAATAAGAACACTCAGAGCATGATGTGTTTTATAAAGATCAAAATAATTAATAGATGAAAAACATTCAAGTTCACTTATAAAAAAATTAAGTCCCTAAGTTTTGTTATTTTTAAAATGTATCCATGGATTGTATATGATTCTGGTTACTACCTGGAATACAGGCCTTAACTCCTAAAGCAGGTCACCTTCCCTCTGCATAAGCACTAACAAAAACGTAAGATGTGAACCATGTTCTCCTATTCATTTATCATTCTGCTTTTAAGTCTTCTTAAGACAAGGCTATCCAGCTAAAATGCTTTAAGGAAGAAATTGAGGATGCAAGCAAAGGATCATAGTAGGAAAATGGAGAGAACATTGCCAAATAAGTATTTCCAGGCTTCTAACAGCATCAACAACAACAAAAAAAAAAACAAGCAAAAATGGGCCATAAAAAGTAAATCCTTCAAAAGGAGATCCATTCATAGGTATATCCTAATTTTTAAACTCACTCTGCCTTATCAGCTCCCTTCTGCTCTCTTTACAGAGATGTCTTTTCAAATCTTTCAGCCACATCTTGGAAAATTTCACCTCTTTCTCAAATGCCTGCTTCAGGCCCAAATATTTCATAACCTGAGTCATTCGGTAAAATGTGGAATTTTGACTGTTAGCAGAAATATCATTGTTACCATTGAATTTGGGGTTCTAATTTGTGAAGAATCCTGCAGGTCAGAAATGAGAGCATGGCATAAGGTGTGAGGGATTAGAATGACATTGCAAATTACAAAGATTTTACAGGTATCATCACTAATACAAATTGCAAGCACATTCTTTTCTAAAGTATTGTGTGCATATCATCAAATGCCTACCAGAAAAACTTAGATAACAGATGTATATGTATCACATAGTTCATATATATATAATAAATGATAAAATATTATATATATAAACTCTGTGGTATTGTACATTACACACGTTAGATTCCAAACTTGTAGATTTAGTATGGTGTACAAAATATATATATATTTTAAATAAGAATCAGAGATTTACATATTAAAAGCTTGACTTCAGTTTCCTTTAAACAATGATAAGGCTTGGCCAAAATAAATACAGAGTCACCTCCTGTACATAAGACGTGATTAAAAAATAAAATATTTTCTTAGAAACCTCACCTTTCTTTTCATCCTTCATGAGTGAGAGAAAATCCATGATTAAGAGCAGAGATTTGTTTCTCTCCTTCTCTCCTTTCAATAAATTCTTGAATAAGAACGTAGTCATACTACTCCTTAATTATTCTCTCTTTAATTAAAATACTAAAATTAAGTTTTAAATTGCCAATTATAGTAAAGGTTTGATAAATGGTTTTCAAAAGCTTTTGTTTTCTTCAGTCTTCTTATTAGCAAATTTAAATAGGTTGGTCTGCTATAGTATAATAAAAATTAATTATTAATTTAGCATAATAGTAAAATCATCATTTAATATAGTAAATTTTTTAAAAGATACTCACTGTCCTGTGACATGTTTGAGGTCAGATGTTTTTTCTTAATGATGCCTTAAAAAGAATTGAAAATTATTCAGTTCTCATTACATTACATATCCTGGAAGAGATAACAATCCATATCTCATTTATTTTAACCCTAATAGCAATCCTTTAAGACAAACATAAGAAACCAAGGTTCAGAGAAGTTGATTAATATCTACCAGGTCTTATGATTATCAAAGTGTTTTTTCAAGCTTGAAAGTGATATGCTGACACTATTGACATAATATAATTTTTAAAATTTACAGATTCAATGCTATTTCTATCAAACTACCAATGACATTTTTTTTTCACAGAATAAGAAAAAGCTATTTTAAAATTCATAGGAAACCAAAAAGATTCCAAATAGGTACAGCAACCATAAGCAAAAAGAACAAAGCAGGCATCATCACATGACCCAACTTCAAACTGTAGTACAAAGCAGCAGAAACTGAAATGACATAGTACTGGTACAAAGCAGATACATAGAACAATGGAACAGAAAACATAACCCACAAGTAAAGCTGTACACCTATAATCACCTGATCTTCAACAAAGTCAACAAAAACAGCCAATACGACAAGACTTTCTATTATTCAATAATTGGTGCTGGGATAACTGGTTGGCCATATGCAGACAATTGAAACTAGACTCCTTCCTTATACCATATACAAAAATTAACTCAAGATGGATGGAAGACTTAAATATGAGATTTTGAACTATGAGAATCCTAGAAGAAAACCCAGGAAATACCACTGTGGATATTGGCCTCAGAAATTAAGTTCTCCAAACCAATGCAACAAAATGGAAATTGATAAGGGGATCCTAATTAGACTCAACAGAGTAAACAGACAACCTATATAACACAAGAAAATATTCACATACTCTGCACCTGACAAAAGTCTAATATGCAGAGTCTATAAGGAAATTACCAAATATATAAGGAACTTAAACAAATTAATAAGCAAAAACAACCCCATTACAAAATGGGAAAAGAATTTGAACAGACACATCTCAAAATAAGAAGTACAAGCAGCCAACAATCATGAAAAAATGTTCAGCATCACTAATTATTACAGAAACACAAAGCAAAGCCACAATGAAGCTGGGTGCAATGTTCCACACCTATTCCTAGCACTATGGGATGCCAATGTGGTAAGATTTCTTGAGCCCAGGGGTTCAAGATCAGTGTGAGCAATACAGTGGGATTCTCTCTCTATAAAAAAATAACAACAACAACAAAACCAAAATGAGGTATCATTTCACACCTGCCAGAATGGATACTATGAAAAACAAACAACAACAGAGATTGGCAAAGTTATTTAAAAAAAAAAGGGAATACTTATATATTGCTGGTGGTCTAGGCACTGTGGAAAACAGTTTGGGAATTTCTCAAAGAAGTTAAAACAGAACTATCATTTGACCCAGAAACTCCATTATTGGGTATATAGCAAAAAGAAAATAAATCATTCTACCGTAAAGACACATGAACTCCTTCATTCATCACAGCACTGTTCAAAATGGCAAATACGGAATCAACTTAGATGCACATCAACAGCAGACTAGATAAAGAAAATATGGTATGTATACACCATGGAATACTGTGCAGCCATATAAATGAATGAAATCACGTCTTCTGCAGCAACATGGATCTGGAGGCTATTATCCTAAGTGAATGAATGCAAGAATGAAAAACAAAATACCACGTGTGCTCACTTCTATGTAGGAGCTAAATATTGAGTACACGTGGACACAAGGAAGGAAACCTAAAATAAGAGTTGGCAATTTAAAAACATCTTCAATACAGAAATACGTTATTAATGATATTCATTATTATCTCTTATGTACATTAAAATTCTATGTTAAGAATCACATACTTGAATCTTGATATATTTGTCCTTTTACCACCAAATAACACTCACTCATACTCAAACTTCTGGTTGGAAAACTAGTTAGGAAGAAAACAATGATATCTTCATGGAAACACAAGTAAGTTACTATAATAGTAGATGGAGTAGTATATGGTACATGTAATGCAATTTCAGGAACTGTAATAAAGATAAGCCCATGATGTTTATTTTCTTTGGTTAACCACCTTATTAGAGGTCATCTCTCTTACTCCATTCAACTGTGATTTAATGAATGAGAATGTATTCTGTTTTCATTGTAGTCTCCCAAACCTTGGTAGGGCAAGATGAACCAGCATGTAGCCCACAGAAAGAACACAGAGCAATGCTTTAGAATTGTTTTGCCTTAGCGTTAGAAGGCAGCTTAAATTATGTTGAGTGTTCAGAAAGGAAGACAAGGAATAGGTATACGGTATTTTGGCAGTCTAAAGACTATTCAAAATGTCCTTAAAGGAGCATTGCATTTTCTAAGTGATCTAAAACAATTAAAGACCAGACTGGTCAACATGGTGAAATCTCATCTCTACTAAAAATAAAAAAAAAATTAGCCAGGCATAGTAGTGCACACCTGTGATCCCAGCTACTTGGGAGGCTAAGGCAGGATTGCTTGAACCTAGGAGGCGGAGGTTGCAGTGGGCTGACCCAGATTGTGCCATTGCACTACAGCCTGAGAGACAGAGCAAGGCTCTGGGTCATAAACAAATACATAGCCAAGAGTATTAGATAAGAAATTAAACCCAGAACTTTGTCAGCAAAAATTTTACACTTGGCACGAAGTGGGCTCTGTGGTAGAAAACTACTATTGTGACAGTGTAGTTAAAATAATGATTCAGTTATTTGAGATATTCTAGTCATTTCTTTTCTTGGTGATGATAAAATGACAGGCATTGTGCTCATTCCTCACAATACCAAGATAAACTGATGAAGAAGTAAGTGAAATAGGGTGTCTACTGTAACACTTATAGGTGAAAAAATCTTCTATTTAGAAAAAAATTAATTGTCTTTTGGGCTTCTAATTCAATTATCACTTGACAGAATCAATGGTTTGGCTTGCTTTTATGGATTACTTCTCTAATGTTACCATCACATAGGGAATCATATTTTTAAGCAACTATTCTTCTTTCTGGTCAAAAGAGTGTCTTTTCTCTTCAGATCATGATGTTGTCTTTGCTGTATTGCTTGCAAATTAAAGAGTGTTAGATTTGGTGGAACAAAAAAATGTTGAGAAAAGAAAACTCTGCATTTGATACAATTTTGATGTGGTCAAATTTCCAAAATCAATTAGAACTTTCTAAAATTCATAACCAGAGTCTCTGTGGATATTTGATGATAAAAACTGATTTAATTTGGAGAGGATAGAAAACTTCTTACCTCACTGAAATGTCATGCTCTCATTACTGGGTATAGTTTACTCTAAAAAATGAGTATTATGTCAAGGCAATTTCATCAAAATAAAATTACAAGATAAGAAACTCTTAGTGTGTGTCAAAATGGACAACTGATATTTCCCATCCAGGTTGATTATTCAGAATTCTTAATACAGCTAATCCCCTATTTACCAACGTTTGACTTAAAAACAAATCCTTTTTCTGATTATCGACTGTCATTCACAAAGTTAGTGATTACTACAAATGGCAAATCCTATTAAAACTTTTAGGGACATCGGATTAGAACTTGCCACTGTTTGAGGCCTTTACTTATCTACTAAAATAACTAATCCATCTTAGATATACATAGGCATATTTAATTATCTACAGTTACCCATTACTGAAATGGGCCCAATTGTCCCATGGAACTGATGTTTATGATTTCTTTTGAATAAACATAGAAATGGACAGATCTAGTCCTAAAACTTGAGAATGTTACATTTGTCTTATCGGAGTTTATTTCTCAGGAATCCAACCATCTGTGCTCCTAGATAGAATCAAGGAACTGAAATTTACAAGATCACCACATCTGGACAATGAGATGCCAGATCCCTCACCAGTCATAAGTCCCTAACTAAGCACCTATTTTCTATTCACCAACTCCTATTCCTTAACCCTTCCTAATTTCTATTTTCCCATACATGGTTATATTTCTCTCCTGATATATGAACTCCTACTTTTGTTGGGTTGAGGGAATGGAACTGAGACTGATCTCCCATCTGCTCAGCTGCAACACCCAAAAAGCCTTCTTCCTTGACAATAATTGCTGTCTCAGTGATTGGCTTCCTGTGCAGTGAACAATGGGACCTATACTAAACTCTTGGTGTTTTGGTAACATTATCTGAGACTTAGAAAATAAAGTCCATAAACCAAATTCAGAAATGTTTATGACTCATGACTCATATGAAAATGCATGATAAGTAAAATAGTTTGTATTAGTAAAACTGAGAATTGAAACTATAGTTTGTGACACAATTTTCACAGGAAATGTTCTAAACTCTAGCACACTTGTTCAAATATAACATTTAGAAAACATTCTATTTATTACAGCTATGCCTTCTTCAAACTTTTGTAGATAGTTTGTGACAGTAAGTCTTATGATAAAACACACTTTACTTTGATACAAATAAATTTGAAATTTAACCTCTTTATGGATTTTCCAGGCACTGAGTTGCTCTCAATATTTGGAGGAGTTATATTAAATTAAACCAGAGTGTTTTTTAACAAAAAAGACATAAAAAATTTGGCAGATGTATTAATCTTGGGTATAATGTACATCTAAATAGGGATACAAAAGCAAACTGATAACTCTGGTCAGTGTGACAATGTAGGCATAGATACTAACAGTATAACACAGGTAGATGATGTGATACAAAGACTCTAAAGAGAAAAATTACAGACATTAAAACTAAAAACAATAATTTCTTGAAGGCTGGAAGGTGAAAATTAAAAGAAATAAGATATCATCTTAGATAAAGAAAATAATTCTCTTTCATGAAGGCTATGTGTGACATTTAGGATAATTTAATAAGCCTACCACACAACCAAGAACACATTTGTATTAGTCAGGGCCCTCCAGAGGGACAGAACCAATAGGATATACATATATATGAAAGGGAGCTTATTAGGGAAAATTGTCTCAAACAAGGCAAAGTTCCATAGTAGGCTGTCTGCAATCTGGGGAAAGAGAAAGTCAGTAGCCAGTAACAGAGTTCAAGTCTTAAAGCCCTCGAGACCAGGGAACCTGACAGTGCAGCCTTCTGACTGCAATCAATGGCCCAAGAGCCCCCAAGGAAGCCACAGTTTAACAACTGAAGAACTTGGACTTTGATGTTCAAGGTCAGGAGAAGAGAAAGCAAGTGTTTGGCATGGGAAGAAAGAAAGAGCCAGAAGACTCAGCAAACCAGCTAGACCCCTTCTTCTTTCACTTGCTTTGTTCTGGCTGCACTGGCAACTGATTGGATGGTGCCCAACCTTTGAGGGTGGGTCTTTCTGTCCTAGTCCACTGACTCAAATGCTAATCTCCTCTGGTAACTCCCTCACAGATATACCCAGTAGCAGTATTAGTTGTCTAGGCATCTGTCAATCCAGTCAAGTTGACACCTAGTATTAACCACTGCAACGCTCAATATAGATGAATGATCCACAAGTTATATAGTAGAATATGTGCTCACTGCAGTATGTAAGACATTGAGAAACATGATAACAGATGTCATAGGGTGCAGGCTTTACCAGAAGCCACTGCAGCAAGATGCCTAACTCTTTGACTAGTCAAAGAACATTAAAAAGTTAAGTCTCTTTTATAAGGTGATTGGTAAGTATTCTATTATAATATAATGCTTAATACATATATTTCCTGTATTTGTATTCTTTCTTCTAACAAAAACACATTAAAAAGTTGAAGCTTTGGGTAGTATTGGAAGGGTTTGTTTCCATATGTTACCTTTAATTTGATGTTGACAGCAATATTTTTGTTAGGTATATTTATCAATAATTACAAAAAACTGAATGTCTAATAATTGCTGGATATGTTGAACATTTTCAGAAAACCTGAAAGAGGAATTTGCCAAAAAAGGCTTATGTTTATTAAGTAATTGTTGTATTGTCGACCTCAACTTTACATCACCTTTTCTCTTTATTACTTTTGTTTCTATCGAAAGAGATATTGTGCATATAAGAAAGTGTATATGCATGTGTGTGTGTGTGTGTATGTGTGTGTGTGTGCGCGCACGCGTGTGTGTACATGTGCACCTGGCATTTAAAAGTAATTAGAAAGGAGACACCAATGTGATTGTTACTCAGGTACAAAAAGAGAACATCACAAGAATGTCAGGAAAGGACAACATTCCCCATTCTTCCAGGGAAACTCTCACTTTCATAACTTTGGTGATACTCATTTTCTAGCTCATCTATGTAAGTATATGACTTATAAATGCATATCTATTATATTTTAATTTTGTCATCTTTATATTCATATAAACACTATGTATATGTTTTCTCTCTTATTTTTTTCACATGATATTAAGTTTATGAGAAGGCTATGGTCTTATACATGTTTCTATCTTGTTATTGTAGTTATATAGTATTCCTTTTTATCCGCCCACATTTGATTTATCCAAGTTACCTTTTTATGCATGTTGTGAAATTTTCTATTTGGAGTACAGTGAAAATGCTGCTATGAACAATTTTGAGTATATATCATGATGTTAACAGATCTAGCTTTCTCAGCCCTCTGAGAATGGAACTTCTGGGTCACAGGATGTTAATATTTCAGATTTTATCACGTAATTTTAAGTTGTTTTGCAACAATGTGCCATGTATAAAAGCTCCTACTTGTATTTTTGTACTAGATTTTTCTTGTACTTTGTACGCTATAAGCAACAAAGTAAGCAAGTAATTTTCCACAAAAGAACACTCAAATTGTAAGACTATAAGACTATATTTATCTTTAACATCTAGCATAAATGCTGTCAAATGAGTATGATGATGTATTTCTTCACTTCCTTTTTTTAAAATTGCTAATAAAAAGTTAATTATAGATAATTCTCTTCAGTTTACTGAACATGCAATTATGTTTAAGAGTACCTATTTCTTTTCCAGGTTCAAAGATGACCTTTTCTCTCTTCAGAATTGAAAACAGTCTTTTATCTATTTATCTAAATAAAGCACCCCCTACAATAGTTTCAACTAAGTGATTCTAGCATTGCTCTTTATTTTCACTTAATTTTTTCTTTCTTCTCAATGAATTCACCATGCTGTATTGTTCACAATCTGTTTCCAACTCTTTTCCAGTTGTTTCTTTGTTTGATCTTACTGTCTTATCACCTTGCCTATGGTACTCGCCTTTCTTCTCTCAGTATTTGATATAACTAACATGTCCAGAATAATTTCCAGGAATCTTTATTTTAACTCTATCAACATTTTTTTCTTGCTTTGCTTTGTTATTTGAATAACTGCCTTTGATTTGTTTAATTTATCTGTTTCTGCTGTTTTTCTTTTTTCATTTCTCAACACCTACATTTATAAATATTGTCAAGAAAATCACCATATCAATTTCTAAAGCAATTTTAATTACTATATAATCCTTTCAAATATGATTTATCAACTTCCCTCATCGCTATATTTTTCCTAACTTGTGTTTCCATTTGTTTTTTCATAAAACCAAACTTTGATTTGGTGTGTTACTGGGTGACTAGAATAGACAATTTAGAAGGTAATTGGTAGGGTATCTCTTATAAGGTGATCAGCAAGCATTCCAGCTTATAATACAATGTTTAATAATTGTATTTCCTATATATGTATTCTTACCTCCAAGAGAAGAGGATAAGAAAATTTATGTACAATGTAAAACAAAAGTATTTAAATTTTGTATTTTAAGTATTTGCTATGCTGAAGACAATTACTGTCAGCCAATCAAGTTTATTTTTAAGCAAGTGTGAAAAGACAGTATAATTGTTCTCCCAAATAGCCAGTTTGAAATAACAGAGACAATGTGAACCATGAATGGGTGAATTGAGATAATTTCTTATACACTTAGTTCTGGGGCTGTATAATCAGTGTTTTTTTTTTTTCCAATTATCTACAAGTTATACATTTTTTTGTAAATAAAAAAAGTAGTAATTCATGATTTAAGGCTGTCATTTCAGAAATACGTTAAATAAACAATCCTAAAATAGTGGGAACAAAACAGATAATTACATTATTGAGACTTCACACATATCTCTCACAAAATTATAAAAGTGTTTATTGTTTTTGTTTTAGGATACTATTATCCTTTTTAATTTTCTTGAAAATATTTCTTTTAGTTTTAAAAATGCATTAGTTTTTCTACTTTAGAGAAAAAGCTATGACATTTTCTCTAATGAAGAAAAGCTAAGCCATTGTTTTGTTTTGTTTTTATCTTCTTTGTTTTTATCTTGTTTGGCAAAAATAAATGTGCAATATTTTGTGAAATCAGGTTGGGCTTCATGACTGTGCTAGTACAGGGTATCTAGAGGATTTAGCATATGTTATCCCATATGTCCTGTATGTGTTTTTTCATTCTAAGCACACTGGGATAAATACTATCTTTCAAAGACTGTAATAAAGTTCCTGTAACAGTGGAAGCCTGTGTGGCTTTGACAGGTGGGGGCAGGGGATTTCTAGATTTTGGTAAGAAATATCTGAAGATAACCTGATATCCAAATGGCAATTATTTGTTTTTATTTCCATTCTCTTGCATTCTGGCACACACATAATCTACTTATTGTAATAGTACTGTAATGTGTTTCATAGTATGTGGATTAAATCTATATACTTAAAAGCAATAAAGGATTCAAATCATTTTCATTATATAAATCTAACATTTTAATTACACAATTTTTTCTGCAAATAAAAATGATGAAAGACTAACAATAAAACAGAACTAAATATACTATTCATTATAATCCTAAAAATTTAAGCCTTAATTATTTTCATAAATATGAGGGAAACAGAAAAACATATTATCCAAATAGAAGAATTCCTTTGTAAACCAACATTGTAATCTCTGTGATTATTTATAATATATGTTTAATATGTTTTTGTTCAATGACTAAAATTATTTTATAATATGAAGGCAATTAAGTTTAATTCTCTTCATTATTAAACAAGCATTTAATGTATGTTACCCTGGAAATGAGTTGACATTAACACAGCACCTTCCTTTCCTTTAAATAGCACCAAATACCTGGGCATTTAAGTTCCACATGTGGACTATTAGTCGAAATTTTCCACCCTGCTTTCAGATGTTTGGCTTTGTATAAGCCTTACGCTCACATACAGTTCATAATTGAATCAGATCATGTCTTTACCTTTTTATTTTTATCTCCCCTAAAGTTATTCTAAATAATAAGTTGCAAAAACAAAGAAAATTAAAAGGAAACAAGGAAGAAAAAATACAAAAGATGAAAAGGGAGCAGGTTAATCAATCCTACTTTAAATTAATTAATATAAAATTTAGAATAAAAAAGGGTACCAAAATATACTGATCTTGACAGTTTTTTTAAGCTTTCCCCCCTTCTCTTGTTTCTTTCTCTTTCAGGCTCCTTCAACATACAACTTATGACCTTCGTATACGGAAGATATTTTCAATGTCATTGTCATCAAAATAATCTCCCAGGAGCCATTTAGATGAGCTTTGCAAAAGATATAAACATGTATTAGGTTCAATCTCTTTGGGCTTTGTCAAAATTTATAATAATAGGAAAATTCACTTTATAACAACTGATTTATAAATGAAGAAGGATGGCGAGGCAGTTCATATAGTGTGTAGGTGGGTGGAAAGGTGGTATTTCTTTCCAAATTTTGTTTTAATATTCTAGTAGCCTTTAACTTCTCATGTATATGAAAATAAAATGGGTTGTGAGTTACTGCATAATATCAAGGTTTTAGAAATCCTTACTTAATAATTTTATGTATATACCATCAATATGTGTAAGATCTAGCTTAAATACAAAAAAGGCAATAAAAATATACTATGAATAGCTGAACCTCAGATTTGTTTATTTATTAAACACTTATTACTATCACAGGCAACAGTTTATTATTCGTCTTCCAGCCAAAATGCAAAAACACTTTGGATCAGAATAGGTGGTAAAAGTGATTGTGAGAGATACCAACAAAATAAGAAAGGTTAGAGGAAATAAGGTGACATGAGGCAAAAGGAGGTAACTTGATGATGGAGCAGGATTAACAGTCAGGGAAGAAGGGCTCCTGGACCCTCAGGACATCATCAAAGCATCAGAACCATCCATTTGCATGCCCATTTGTATTTTCCCTCTGGTTTTGCTGAGCTTGAAGCTGCCTTATTTTTGACAATGGACTTTCCAGTTGTTCTCTTTTTGTTATTTTGCAACATAATTAAACTTCCAAGACTGTCTTTTTGACTCTTTATGCCAGTCTGACTATATCCAGCTACATATCACACCAAATCTCTTTTCACACAACTGGCATTTACAGCGCATGTATTCTGTGTCTGTGTATTATTCCCTCGGGTAACTAACAAACAGAAAGAATGTAATCATTATGCTGTAAATAAAATGAGGCATGAAAAACTAGCAATTTATACACTATCCTAAAAACTTACTCTTCTTCGGGTGTACACATAAAAAATTAAATTATGGAAAACCATGACCATGTAAAATTACTTAAATTAAGATACTGACAATAGCATTTTTTAAACCAATGAAAAGTACTATTCTAATTTTTGAGATTGTGTGCTTATACAAAGATGGTTCTTATTAAGGCATATTATCAAATTATATATCATGACAGCATTTGATTTATATTCAGCTGATGCAAAGATCTCTCTCAATCCTCTGTTGACTTTATTAATTGCTTCTGTGAAATGTAAGCAGAGGTTTAATAGGTAATTATACTGCAAGGTCTTTTTCAAAGTGGCTCTATACTTGATCTTCTCAATTCATCTTGAATTTGTGTTTATTATTTCAGAGTTCAATGTGTATCTCTCTGATTAGATTGGAATGTGTTTGGTGTTTAAACTATTCGAGGTGATAATTGCCCTTAGCAAGACAGCATCTAAAAATAAAATCAGAAAATCAAATAAATCTCCCTCTTATTATTCTAAGAAAAAGGTCTTATATTTAATATTTAAAAGAGAAGCAGCTAAAAACTCTGTTTTTCTTTGTGTTCTATTCTTTGATAAACCACGATTTCAATGTTATTCTACAGGATGTATCACTAAAGTTATTTACTCATAAAACCTGGTTTCCCCTTAAATTCTTTCTGTTTAAAAACAGTTGCCATGTTTGCGCATCCTACTTTGCTCAGTTTACTACATTTAACTTTGGATTCTCAGTCCATTTAATATATTTTTAAATGTAATATAGTTTGAATTACAGGAAACTAGAGACACAATACTCAAAGATGAGTGACAGTTGCCAATTTTCTTCAACTTGATAGTGGTTCACTGTCAGACATGTAACTAATGATTATAATTGTCGCAGAGGCTTGTAGTAAGTATTTGGAGAATTCCCCTAAGTTTCAGAATAACGTGACTATGCCATCATCTATAAAATATATATTTCATTAGACCCTTAAAACTTTATTTTGCTTCATCTTAATTGTTTTTCTAATAGTTGCAATTTATTTCTATTTGTGAATTTTAAATTTATAGTCTCAAATATTTGTTATTTACCCTTCACTAAATAAATCATGACATCCCTCTTATCCTTACATGTTTAACTTGCAAAGGACTTCACAAAAGGAAAGGTAGAAAAGGAGATGGATTAGGAGTGGGAGACCTCAGTCTGCAGGGTGGCAGGAATGTGCTCGAATGTTCAGAACATTATTGAAGAAACAGCAACATCAAGTCTTAGTTTTCTAAGTTAATTTCTCTCTTGTCTCACTTTGAACTGGGCTTAAAAGCAAAAGTGGGACCTAGAGTGGGTTATAAATCCTCCACTCTCAAGGATTGTGGGTTTCTGGTTAGTTTAAAAAAAAATTGCAATTAATTTTCATGAATAAAAAAGCTGACTTTTGATTTTGAATGTGGGTCTAACACGTTTGAAAGAGTGTATAGTATAGTAGCATGACAAAATGTCGATTAGGCCAGTGCCCACTTAGCTTCAGCCACAAAATAGTATCATTATGAAAGTATCCATTTGTTGAAACAATATTTATTGAGTGCTTTCACGCTGGTCAATTACTGTATCATAAAATCTCTGTGAAAGCAGCATGGAGTTTGGTAGGAAAAAAAGTGAGATTGATTTTATTAATGGCTGCAACACTTCATTCTTCTCTTATCTATCCCTTCGCTATGTGTATTTTTCTTTGACGTACAGTATGGCCATAAGACATGATTTGGTCAATGTGATGATAGTACATGTGACAGCTTTTGTCTTTGGAGTGTCTTCATGTGCTGTCTTAATGAGAATACATCTGCAAAACTTTCTAGTTCAAGAAAACTGAAAGATGCATGGAATATCTAGGCCTGAACAGCAGTTTGAAGCCAAGCTCAAGGTAATCCTAGATTATCTAACATCCAGTTGAAGCAATCTTCAAATTCATTAATGAGAGTAATGACTCTTGTTTTAAGCCATTGACTTTTATTGTGTTTCCTTTTTCTTTCTTTTTGAGACAAAGTCTTGCTCTTTTGTCCAGGTTGAAGTGCAGTGGTTCAATCTCGGCCCACTGCAACCTCCACCTCCTAAATTCAAGCGATTCTCCTGCCTCAGCCTCTTGAGTAGCTGGGATTGCAGGTGTGCATGACCACACCCAGTTAATTTTTGTATTTTTAGTAGAGACGGGGTTTCACTATGTTGGTCAGGCTGGTCTTGAACTCCTGACCTTGTGATCCACCCACCTTGACCTCCCAAAGCACTTGGATTGCAGGCATGAGCCACCACATCCAGCCTGTGGAGTTTTTTTACTGGCATTGTTGTGGTAATAGTTGACTGATAAAACACAGAGATGTTAACTATGAATTAGTAAGTGCTGTGACAGAAATATGAATTGTTACTGTTGAACAAAAAGGAGAGACTGCCAATTTATTCTGATATAATTAGAGAACACTTGAAAAAGGAAGTAGTTTTTTACCTCTGCTTTAAAGGGAGATAATTCTGCAGGCAAGTATGCAGATGAAGAATGTTTTGAATAGGAACAATAGTTTGCAAAAAGTTATGAAAAGTGTTTAATTGCAAACAAAATTCAGAGAACATCAATATTTCTGTGTGTTTTATTTAATTTTTCAATTTTTATTTACACTGGGGGGAGGTTTGCATGTGCCCATTTGTTACCTGGGTACATTGCATCACGCTGAGGGTAAAGTATGAATGATCCCATAACCCAGGTACCTAATGGTTTGTTTTCTAACCCTTGTTACCCTTCATCCCCACTTAAGTAGTCTCCAATGTCATGTCCATTGTTGCTATCTTTATGTCCAAGAGTACTCAATATCTAGCTTCCACTTATAAGTGAGAATATGTGGTATTTGGCTTTCTGTTACTGTATTAATTCGCCTAGGATAATGGCCTACAGCTCTATCTATGTTGCTGCATAGCACATAATTTCATTCTTTTTTTATGGGCTCATAGTGTTCCATGGTATATATGTACCACATTTTCTTTTGTAATCCATGACTGATGGACACCCAGATTGATTCCATGTCTTTGCCATTGTAAAAAGTACTGCGATTGACATGTCTGTACATCTACCTTTGGTAGAACAGTTTACTTTCCTTTCCATATATGTCCTCTAGTGGGATCGCTGGGTCAAAAATGGCAGTTCTAAGTTCTTTGAGAAACCTCTGAACTGCTTTCTACAGTATATGAACTAATTTACTTTCCCACTAGCTGTGTGTAAGCACTCTCTTTTCTCTGCAGCTTTGCCAACAACTATTGTATTTTGACGTTTAATAATGGCCATTTTGACTGATGTGAAGTGGTATGTCATTGCGATCTTGATTTGTATTTCTCTGATGCTGAGCATATTTTTCCACGTTTGTTGGTTAGTTGTATGTCTTCTTTAGGCAAGAGTCTATTCATATAAATTGCCCACTTTTAAATAGGTTGTTTGTTTTCTGCTTGTTGATTGATTTCTGCTTCTTGTAGAGTATAGATTTTAGATCATTGTCATATGCATAATTTGCAAATGTTTTCTCCCATTACATAAGTTGTCCATTCACTCTGCTGAGTTTCTTTTGATGTACAGAGCTCTTTAGTTTAATTAGGACTCACGTATCAACTTTTGTTATGTTGCAATTGATTTTGAAGATTTATTTATAAATTGTTTTCCAAGGCCAATGTCCATAATGGTATTTCCTAGGTTTTCTTCTAGGACTCTTATAGTTTGAGGTCTTACACTGAAACCTTCAATACATCTTGAGTTAGTTTTTGCGTGTTGTGAAAGGACAATTTCATTCTTTTGCATATGGCTAGCGAGCAAATCCAGAGCCATTTATTGAATGGAGAGCCCTTTCCCCATTGCTTATTTTTGTCAACTTTGTCAAAGATCAGATGGCTCTAAGTGTGCAGCTTTATTTCTGGGTTCTCTACTCTGTTCTATTGGTCTATGTGACTGTTTTTGAACCACTACCATGCTGTTTTGGATACTGTAGCCTTAACAGCATAATTTGAAGTTGAGTAATGTGATGCCTCCTGCTTTGTTCTTTTTGCTTAGGTTGCTTTGGCTATTCAGGCTCTTTTTTGATTTCCTATGAATATTAGAATAGCTTTTCCTAGTTCTTAAAAAATGACATTGGTATTATGATAGGAATAGCGTGGAATCAGTTGCTTGCTTTAGGCCATATTACTATTTTGAATAATATTGATTTTGTCAATCCATGAACATAAAATATTTTTTAATTTGTTTGTGTCATTGATGATTTCTTTTAGCAGTGTTTTGTAGTTATCCTTGTAGAGATTTTTTACCTACTAGGTTAGATGTGTTCTTAGGTGTTTTATTTTTTTTGCAGGGGGATATTGTAAATGAAATGTGCTCTTGTTTGGCTCTCAGCTTAAATATTATTTGGTATTTAGAAATATGCCTGAGATTTTTACATTGAGGTTTATCCTAAAACTTTATGGAAGTTGTTAATCAGTTCCAACAGCCTTTTGGCAGAATTTTTCGGGTTTTCTAGGTATAGAATTATATTTTTCCATGAAAAGAGTTAGTTTGACTTTACCTTTTACTATTTGGATACCTTTTATCTCTTTCTTCTGCCTGATGGCTCTGGCCATCAGTTCTAGGATTATGTCAAATAGGAGTGGTGAGAATGGTTATCCTTGTCTTGTTCCGGTTCTCAAGATGAATGACTTCAGTTGTTGCTCATTCAGTATGATGTTGGCTGTGGGTTTGTTAAAGATACCTCTTATCATTTTGAGGTATATTCCTTCAATATGTAATTTCCTGAGGGTGTTTAATATGAAGGTATGCTGGATTTCAATTCCCTTATGAGGTGAATTATATTTATTGATTTGCATACGTTGAACCAACCTTATATCCCGGGAATAAACCCTGCTTGATCAAGACGAATTAACATTTTGATATGTTGTTGAATTTGGTTTGCTAGCATTTTATTGAGAACTTCTGTATAATCCATCATTTTTATATATTCAGTATATTCATCAAGGAACATACTAGGCTGTGATTTTTTCTTTTCATTTGTGTTTGTTAGGTTTTGATGTCAGAACGATGCTGGCTTCATAGAATGAGTTAAGGAGGAGTTGCTCCACCTTGATGTTTGCAGTTTTTTCAGCAGAATTGGCACCAGTTCTTCTTTGTATATCTGGTAAAATTCAGCTGTGAGTCCATATTGTCTAGGAATATTTTTTGACTGATAGGTTTTTCATTACTGATTCAGTTTTGGAAGTTGGTATTGGTCTGTTCAAGATTTCAATTTCTTCCTGATCCAATCTTGGAAAATTGTGTCCTTCCAAGAATTAATTTATTTTCTCTAGATTTTCTAGGTGTTCATAATAGTTTCTGAAGATCTTCTGTATTTCTGTGGGATCAGTGTTAATATCACCTTTGCCATTTCTGATTGTGCTTGTTTAGATCTTCTGTTTTTTATTCTTTGTTAATCTAGCTAGCAGGCTATAAATATTGTTTATCCTTTCAAAAACCAAACTTTTGGTTTTGTTGATTTTTATATAAATTGTTGATTCTCAGTTTCATTCTGTTCTCCTCTGATTTTAGTTATTTCTTTTCTTCTGCTAATATTGGGTTAATTTGTTCTTGTTTTTCCAGCTATTCTAGGTGTGATGTTAGGTTGTTTATTTAAGATCTTTTTAGCTTTTTGAAATAGGTACGTATAGGTATAAGCTTTCCTTGTAAAACTGCATTTCCCACATCACAGAGATTTTGGTATGCTGGTTCTGCTTTTATTTATTTCAAAGAATTTTTTTTATTTCTGCCTTAATTTTGTTGTTTCCCCCATTTTGTTGTTTGCCTAAATAATAGTTAGAAGCAAGTTGTTTCATTTCCATGTAATTTTGTGGCTTTGAGAGATCTTTTTAGTATTGATTTCTATTTTTATTACACTGTGATACAAGAAAATGGTCGGTATGTTCTCAATTATTTTGAAATTATTGAGACAAGACTTGCTTTGTGGTTGAGTATATGGTTAATCGTGGAGTATGTTCTATATATAGATAGGAAGCGTGAATATTCTGTGGTTCATGAGTAGAGTATTCTGTCTTTTAGTTCCAATTAGTCAAGCATTGACTTTATTCCAGAAATTCTTTGTTAGTTTTCTGCCTCACTGATCTAATATTGTCAGTAGAAATTTCCCCACTATTATTGTGTAACTTTCTAAATGTTTTTGAAGGTCTAGAATTACTTTTTTTATGAATCTGGCTGCTCCAATATTGCACACAATATTGGAGCAGCCAGATTCATAAAAGTAATTTTAGATCTTCAAAATATTGGGTGCAATATTGAAGCATATATATTTAGGAGAGTTATGTCTTCTTGTTGAATGAAACTCTTTATCATTACATAATCCTCTTTTTTGTCCTTTTTTAGTGTTGTTGGTTTAACGTTTATTTTGTCTGATATAGGAATAGCAACTCCTGCTTTTGGTGTTTTCCATTTGTATGGTAAATCTTTCTCTGACCCTTTACTTTAAGCCTATGAGTCTTATGCATGAGATGCATCTCTTGAAGACAGCAGACCAATGGGTCTTTTCTTTTGTAAATCCAACTTGCCACTCCGTGCCTTTTACTTTCAAGGTTAATATTGATATATGAGGTTTTGATCTTATTGTGAAGTTGTTAGATGGTTGCTTTGTGGTTTCTATTGTGTGGTTACTTTATAGGGTCTGCAGTCTATAAAAGAAAAGTAAGTTTTTGTGTTTGTGATAGAAAGTACTGTTCTTTTGTGTCTTTGTTTAGAACTCCCTTACATATATCATGTAAGTCTGGGCTAGTGGTGGTGAGTTCCCTTATTTCTTGCTTGTCTGGAAAATCTTTTATTTCTTCTTCACTAATGAAGAAGCTCAGTTTCATAGAGTATGAAATTCTTAGGTGAATTTTATTTTCTTTAAGAATTCTGAAAATAGGCTCCCAATCTCTCCTGGGTTGTAAGTTTCCTGCTGAGAAGTCCAGTGTTAGCCTGTTGAGGTTCCCTTTGTATGTGGTTTGACCCTTTTCTCTATCTGCCTTTAAGGTTTTTTTTCTGTAGTGTTGACCTTGAACAGTCTGGTGACTATATGCCTTGGTAATATTCACTTTGTATAGAATCTCACAGGTGTTCTGTGGATTTATTTTGTCTGGATATCTACCTCTCTAGAATATTAGCAAAGATTTTTTGAACTATTCCCTCAAATATGTTTTTGAGATTGTTAATTTTTTCTCCTTTCTCAGGATTGCCAGTAATTCCTAGGTTTGGTCACTTTACGTAATCCCATATTTCTCGAAGAGTTTGTTTATTTTTAAAAGTTCTTTTTTCTTTATTTTGTCTGACTGTGTTAGTTCAAAAGACTGGTATTCAAACTCTAAACCTCTTTTCTTTTCTTGGTCTAGTCTATTGACAAAGCTTTCAAATATACTTTAAAATTCCTTAAGAAATTTTTCAGTTATACACGCTGTGATTGATTTCTTTTAAAGATGTTTATCACCTTCTTCATTTCCTGGATTGCTTTAGACGTTCCTTTTTGCTAAATTTCAACCTTAAGTTCCCTGAAATCCATGCTTCGCATTATTTGTCATTTCTGAGTTTCCACTTGGTTACAGTTCATTGCTAGAGAACTAGTACGATCCTTTGGTGCTGTCACTACATTCAGATTTTTATGGTGCCAGAATTTTTGTGTTAGTTTCTTCTCTCTTTCCCTATAACATTATTTTATTCTTTCCCTTTTATTTCCTCCCCTGTTAAGGGGCTGTAGGGAATGTGAGTAAGGTATTTTTGCTTTACTTTTAGAGTCCTATGTGTTCCTTTCAGCAGATTTTATATTAGACTGTTCTATTTGAACCTACAAGCCAGTAGATGGTGTTTATAGATGAGAGCTAGCTGTGGACAATATGACTGGATATATGCTTAATCCTTATTTATTGGCAGAAGCTCTCTGTTGCCTTAGGCAGTGGGCTGATTCATAAAGTGCATAGTGGTCCATGCTCCCTGCTCAGCCCTGTGGAAATGGGGGCCATGAAGGGTGGGGCCAGATCAGGTATGTCTCCCTACTGCTTATGGAATGGCAGGCATGAGCATCATTACTGAAGGAGAATTCAGTGGACAGCCACCAAGCACCCGAGCTGTGCCTAAATATGGAGCTGGGAAAGCTGCTCAGCTCCAAGTTCTGTGCTTGGGGATGGGGGGCAGCCTAAATGCCTAATTTTAAGAAGCAGGTGCTCCAGATGCCTGGGCATGGAGAAGAGAGGGCTCCTCACACCACAATCTCTGTACAGGAAGGATGAAGCAACTCAGAAGATGAATCAGGCAAGTAGGTGCTTTATATACCTGGAGATCTGCTTGGGCATATAGCAAAGAGGGCCCCTGCACCAGGATCTCTGCAAAGGAAAGGTGAAGCAGCTCAGGCTTCAGAACCACGCAAGCAGGTGCTCCAAATGTTTGGACGTCTGCCTGGGTGTGGAGCAGAGAGTGTCTCACCACACCAGAATTTCTGCATGGAAAGGTGGGGCAGTTCAGGCTGCTGATGCAGGTGAGCTCTGATACTTCTAATGCCTAGAGACCTGACTTAGCATGGAGTGAAGATGGCTTTGCTGCATCACAGGTATGTCCAGGAAGGGTGGGTTGGCTAGGGCTGAAGAACCAGATGAGTGAGTGTTCTGAATGCCTGGAGATCTGCCTGGCATGAGGGACTCTCTGCACCAGGATCTTTTTTATCAGCTGTTTATCATCATGGGGGCAGTTTTCTGGTATTCTCCTCATGTAATCTGGGGTGTCCTTCATGATTCTGGTGGCTTCCCATTTTCCTTTTTGAATAAAATCTCAGAGTTGACCTTTGTGTATTATCTTACTATTTTCAAGTGACTGAAGCATGCTAGAAACCTCTACTATGTCAACTTGGAAAAAAGCATTCCTGTATGTTTAGAGTAACCTTTGCATAGAGTGACTAATGTAAAATGAAACATAAAGCATAATTGGTTAAAACTTAAATTACTTATGAAATTCAAAATACTTTGCATAGATTTATTAATTTGCATGTCAAATATGTATTGAGTATTCCATGTTGGACTCTTTTTTTTAGGAATATAGCAGTGTATGAGGTCAATGTTGGGGAAGAGACAAATCAATAAATATGATAACTTACCCTACTGATAAATGTGATCAAAAATTAGAAAGATTGATGTTTGATCATCTATAGCTGCTTAAATAATAGTCCAAAATTTAGTGTCTTACAACAATTTTATCATCTCATGATTCTGCTGGTTGAGCGTCTCTATGCAGTTCTGATGCATATGATAGCATCTGGGATTGTAGTTATCTGGGAACTCCGTAAGTCTGGGTAGGTTCAAGATGACTCACTCATAAATCTGTTGCATTGGTAGAGACAGCCAAAAGGTTAAAATTTACCGGACCACTGGAGCTACTGTACCTCACTCTTTTTCCATATAATCTTTAGGTCTTCTCCACTCCACATAGCTTCTCCATGACCTCTCCATGACATCTCTCTAGGAAGAAAAGCAATTGTTTTACATGATGCCTTGGGCCCTCCAAAAGTTCAAGAAGGAAAGGTTCCAGGTCTTGTTAATATTTAGATCCACAACCAGCATTGTCTTCTCTGTCATATTCTTTTGGTTAAAATGAGTCATAGGGCCAGTCCAGATGCAATGTAAAAGGGGACTTCACAAAAGCATGAACATTGATAGGTGTGGTTCAACGGAAATTCTCTTTGGAGAGTAACTACTAGAATTGAGGTTAGAGTACCTTCCATGGAGTGGTCAGAGAGCATCTCTCTCATGAAATAACGTGTGATGTGAGAGCTGAGTAAGGGAAAAAGGAGCCAGTTACATAACAATCTGAAGAAAGCACACTCCCTGAAGAAGAAGGAAAATATTAAGGACACAGATAAAAATAGTTTGGTGTATCTTAAGAAAATATAGAAGACCATTTGGCTAGTGTCCAGTGGTTTTGAGACTAGGACAGAATTTCGAGAGATAGTGTAACCAGGGTGGGGCTGTGTACTCAGCTCCCTCCCCATTCCAATTCCGAGGTCCTTGGCCTCTCTTACCCCAAGAATGGGGAAAGAGGCCCAGAGGTACGGTGAGCTTACCGCCTGACTAAATATTGTGGACCCAAAGAGTTTAGCAGCAAGTGATTTAATAGCAGACAGAGAGAAAAAAAGAGAGAGAGAGAGAGTTCACAGGCTGCCATGGGATGGGATCAAAGGAAGGAATCTGTGTAGGTAAGGAGCAGCAGGGGCTTTAACCCTGGAGTTATTCCTTCCCCATTCATGTTCTTGTCCAATAAGAGGAGTTCTTTGAAACTTCCTCTGGAGTGATTGATCTTTGACTTTGATACCGGATTGGCTGCTCGGTCCACAACAGAACTCCCCCCTCTCAGAACTTTCAGTGGGCTTTTTGAACAAAGAAACCCACCTGGATTTCTTTACCTAGCCCTCACTGTGGGAAAGTTACACAAAGAACTTTGCATTTGAAACCCCTCTGGTTCCCAGATGGAGGCAAAACCATGCCCCTCGTGAACCCAAGGAGAGAAGTTTTTTCCCTTAACACAGTCTCTCAGTCCCTACTCTGAACAGGAAAGTCCAACTGCTGTTGGGACACAGGCATTGATAGTTTATCCCTCTTTACCTACTTCCTGTGCATTGGGCATAGAAGGGGACCTGCAGTCGAGGTTTCCTCCAGAGGAGAGCCTTCCAGGGGTGCAGGTTGATCCAGTGGCCCATGATAGAACTCATGAGCCAAGGACATGAGGGGTTCCATTTGCAGGACCATTTGTGGCCTTATGGCTTTAATTCTAGAAGAAATAAATTTGACAAGAAGGTTAAAGATGAGAGGCCCAAAGGCCAGCAATAACAGAATGATTATAAATAGGCCTAGAAAAGAGTAGAGCCAGGACAGACAGTTGTTAAACAAGCTCCGTGATTCTGTTTCTTGAAGGTCTTTATCTCTGCATTCGATTTATCCCTGAGTTCTTTAACTTTGTTTATGATGATACCCGATTGGTTTACAAAGTAGCAGCACTCTTTTCCTAGAGAGAGACAAGATCCTTCTCTCTCTGCTGTAAGCAGACTCAGGACCCTTTATTTTGAAGAGCTACGGCAGCTAAACAGTTACTTTTGCAGAGTTTAGCTTCTTTTGCAGAGTAAGCTGCCATGGCAGAGAGAATTAGCAACGTTTTCTGTGTTATCATTTAACTCCTGAGATATCTAACAGTAAAACTGAGTAGAGGTAGCAACTTCTCCAATGCCAGTACCAAGTCCTCCTATTATGCTGCCTCCCCACTGCACTATCAAAGGAATAATTGGGGTTTGAGTATGGTGTGGACTTGGCAAGAGAAGACTCTGCACCTGAGAGTGGGTGTAAATCATTACAGGGGGACACAAGGAAGGAGAGGGGGAGAGCTATTAGGCCAATCCATAGGGGCAGCGCATAGAGCCCAGTGGCTAAGAGTAAAGCTAGGAGTGATAGTCGTGTTAATGCCAGGGTGTAAGTTAGACTCATGAGTAGTTACTCTCCTGGGGATCTTGTCGGAGAGCAAACTTAGATCCTTTAACAGCTTGCAGGTGTATAAACAATCATCTCCTGGAATTCCTGGCTATGGAGAGGAGGGTCTATGATTTTCTTCAGGAGGCATCCAAGGCTTCAGCCCAGTGTGAGAAATCCAGGAGTCAATTCCTACCACCTAAATGCCTTTGGGGTAGACAAAATAACCAAAAATCTTCCTTCCCAAGACGGGCCTAGATGGGGAGAGTCTGAGGGGAGAGACTTAACAAGCACCAAGTCTCCAGGGCAGAACAACTCTTTCTCTTTTTCCCAAGGGTGTCCTTCAGGTAAGGTCCTAAGAGCCTGTTGATACTTAGCCAAGGAAGTTATATCTTTTATTAGATCTGCTGTTTCCTTATGCAAGATCATTAGTAAGAAAGAGCCATCCATAAAGCATCTCATAGGGGCTGAGTCCTATTTTCTGAGGAGAGTTTCGAGCCCTTAAGAGAGAAGGGCTGTTCTTAAGGAAGAGCCTTTGGTGATAGAGAAGACCATTGGTAATAGAGAAGGCCATGGGAGGTGGATTTCCTGTGCCAGTTTCTTTAGGTGTCTCTTAAGAATTTCATTCATTTTTTTCACTTTCCTTGAGGACTGAGGACTCCAAGCACAGAGGAGGTGATACTGTATTCCTAATGCTTTGGAAATTCCTTGAATCACTGCAGCTTTTAAGGGAGGGCCGTTATCGCTTTGAAGACAGCAAGGGAGTCCAAATCTAGGGATTATTTCATTGATCAGGACTTTTTTTTATTACCTCTTGGGATATTTCTGTTCTAAAGGGGAAAGCCTCAGTTCAGTTTGTGTAAGAATCTACACACACTAACAGATATTACCCATATGCCCGAGACTTAGGCATATGGGTAAAGTCCATTTGCCAGTCCTCACCTGGGTAATGACCAGTTTGCTCTTCCCCAGGAAGAGTTTTGTGATGTGCCAGAGGATTCGTTTTCTGACATATTTCACATCCTTTGACTATTTGTTGGACGGCCTTGGAAAAAATTTTTTTCTGTAAATATAGATTTAGCCATTCGATATGTATTCTCTATACACATATGGAAGGTTTGATGTAGGGTTTTAAGTACTTTCCACTGGCTGGCAGCAGGTAGGAGTACTTTTCCCTCCTCAGTAGCTAGCCATCTTGAAGGAGGAAGATTATGTCCCTGGGAGATTGCCCACTCTACCTCTTCTGCTGAGTATTGAGGTCTGGTTCCCTGGAGAGGGTTTTCCCATATTACAGGTCCTTCCGTACATTCTTGTCTAACTGCCCTTTTTGCCTCTAGGTCAGCTCAGCGATTGCCCTCTGCTTCCTTCTCATCTCCTTTCTGGTGACCTCAGCAGCATAAGACTGCTACCTCTTTGGGTTCTTGGACAGCTTGTAATAAGTCTAAAATTTCCTTATGATATTTAATGGGAGTTCCTGCTGAGGTTAGGAACTCTCTTTCTTCCATATGGCAGCGTGGGCATGCAGAACCAGGTGCGCATATTTGGAATCTGTGTATATGTTTATTCTTTGTCCTTTTCCTAATTTTAGAGCTTAAGTGAGGGCTACTAGTTCTGTCATCTGGGCACTAGTTTCAGGAGGAAGGGGGTTACTTTCAGGCACTGTTTGATCACTGACTACCGCATATTCTGCCTTTCAAACTCTATTTTCCATAAATGAACTTCTCTCAGTGTATAGGTTAAGGTCAGGATTGACTAGAGGAGTTTCTAAGAGATCCTTTCCAGCTGCAAAGTTCTGGGCTATAACCTGCTGACAGCCATGTTCTTTGTCCCTTCCTCAGGAAGAAAAGCAGCTGGATTGAGGGCTGCACATGTGTGCAGCTGAAGAACAGGCCCTTTGTGCATTAAGGCCTGATATTTGAGTAAGCGGTTGTCAGACAGCTGCAAGCCTCTTTAGAGGCCAGAATTCCAGCTACGTCATGTGGAGTCCATACAGTTGGATCTTTCCCTTGCACTATTTTAACAGCTTCTGAGACCTGTATTACCACTGTGGCTATGACCCACAGTAGTGTGGCCGGACTTTGGCTACTGCATCAATTTCCTTACTTAGGTATGCCACTAGTTGTGGCTTGGTCCCCTGAGTCTGAGTGAGAACACCCAGTGCCACTCCCGACTTTTCTGTAACATATAGGGAAAAGTCATTCCCTGTAGGAAGGCTTAGAGCTGGAGCCTGCAGTAATGTCTGCTTTAGGGTCTGAAAGGCTGCCTCAGCTATAGGGTCCCATTGTATTAGATGGGTGTTAGCTTTTTGGATTTCTTTAATCAGAGTGAAAAGGGGTTTGGCTCTTTTACCATATCTGGAAATTCACAATCAGCAGAAACCAGTTATTCCTAAGAATCCCCACCACTATTTTAAGCTCTTTGGGTGGGGTAAGGCCAGTATGAATTGGAGATGTTCTTCTTCAAGGGCCTGAATGCCCTTAGACAAGACAAGTCTTAAGTATTTTACCTCTTACTTAAAAAGTTGGGCTTTTGGTTTGGAAATCTTATATCCACAAGTGGCTAGAAAGTTTAGGAGATCCTGGGTGGCTTGCTGACACTGGGTTTCTGAGTTGGCAGTTAAAAGTAAGGCATCCATATATTGAAGAACCAGAGTACCTGGATGTGAAATATTACTGAAGTCCTGAGCTACAGCCTGGCCAAACAGGTGGGGGTTATCTCTTCTAAAAATATATATAAATTATTTTTTCTTTCTGAGATGGAGTTTCTCTCTTGTTACCCAGGCTGGAGTGCTCACCGCAACCTCTGCCTCCTGGGTTCAAGCAATTCTCCTGCCCCAGTCTCCCGAGGAGCTGGGACTACAGGCACATGCCACTATGCTCAGCTAATTTTTTTATATTTTTAGTAGAGATGGGGTTTCACCATGTTGACCAGGATGGTCTCAATCTCTTGACCTTGTGATCCACCTGCCTTGGCCTCCCAAAGTGCTGGGATTACAGGCGTGAGCCATCGCACCCGGCCTAGGTGGGGGCTATCTCAAAAGCCCCGGGGTAATACTGTCCATGTGAGCTGAGACTTCTGGTCTAAAGGGTCTTCGAAGGTAAACAGAAACTGGGAGTGAGGATGTAATGGAACACAGAAAAAGGCATCCTTAAGGTACAGGACTGTAAACCATTGTGCCTCTCCTGGTATTTGTGAGAGCAAGGTGTATGGGTTGGGTACAGCTGTGTATAAAGGGATCACAGCTTCATTAATAGCCTGATATTTTGCACCAGCTCCATTGTCCATTAGGTTTTTGCACTCCTAAAATTGGAGTATCACAAGGGCTGTTACAGAACTTCACTAGACCCTGAGCTTTTAAGTTCCTTACAATATCCTGTAGCCCCCTTTTTGGCTTCTGGTTTTAGGCGGGTACTGTCTTCGGTAAGGAAAAGAGATGGGATCCTTTAGCCTTATTCAAATTGGGTATGCATTCTTTCCTCACTCAAATTGTCCCTCCATTGCCCAATCCTTGACATTAGTTCCCTCTTTAAATAATGGGCAGTAGACAGGGATTTCCTCCCTGACCATATCTGTATAGATAATGGTTCCTGCTCTGGCGAACACATCCCACCCTATTAGGGACTTTCTGGCATGATGAGGAAGGCATAGGAGAAGAGCATATCTCCCTAGTCACAGCTTATGAGCTGGGAGATATATCCTGAGCCTGCCAGTCCTAGGACTCCTTGGACAGTTACAGATGTGGAGGACCACCATCCAGGACAGGTAAGCAAAACTGAGAATGCCACACCAATGTCCGGATCGACCTCCTGGCCCTCTATGGTCAGCTTTACCCGGGGCTTGGTGACGGCTTGTGCTGGCTCTTGCCCTGGGCATCCTCAGTCCTGCTGTTGGGTCATCTGGTTGGCCACCTCAGGCCCTGGGAACCTTCATCCCCTGGGACAGTGTGCCTTCCAGTGATCCCCTTGGCACAATGGGCAAGGACAAGGAGGTGGTCCATTCATCTGGGGACAATCTCTCTTAAGGTGTCCTGGTAGGCCACAGTGGTAGCAAGCTCTGCCAGATTGGTGGCTAACCCAAGCCTGTCTCTCTTCTGAGCCTCTTGGGTCTGCTTGGCTGAAGACCATGACTAGGGCTAGTGCTTTTCCTGGTGCCTCTTGTTCCTTTCAGCCTGTTCCTCCTGGCCTCTATTATAGAACACCAAGGTTTCTAGATTTAATAATGATTCTAGACTCTGTTCTGGCCCCAGGGCCAGCTTGTGGAGCGTCCTCCTAATGTCTGCTGCTGATTGAGTAATAAATTTGTCTTTTAGTATTAGCTGACCCTCAATGGAGTCTGGTGACAGGGGAGCATACTTTCTTAAGGCCTCCCATAACTGCTCAAGGAAGGCTGCTGGGTTTTCTTTCATTCCGTGAGTTATGGTGGATAACATTGCATAGTTTATGGGCTTTTTCCTAGTTTTCCCCAATCCCTCAAGTATGCAGGTTAATAGGTGCCTATGGCTCCAGTCCACCTGTTTTGAGTCAGGATCCCAGCGAGAGTCCATGCTAGGGCCTGCTTGTCTACCTGTAGGGAATCTATCCTTTTCCTCTGGCATCATTTGGCCATGTACTTGACTAAGGTATCAGGGGTCCCCAAACTCTTTTTCTTTTTTTGAGACAGAGTTTCACTCTTGTTACCCACGCTGGAGTGCAATGGTGCGATCTCGGCTCACCGCAACTTCCACCTACTGGGTTCAGGCAATTCTCCTGCCTCTTGAGTAGCTGGGATTACAGGCACGCGCCACCATGCCCAGCTAATGTTTTGTATTTTTAGTAGAGACGGGGTTTCACCATGTTGACCAGGATAGTCTCGATCTCTTGACCTCATGATCCACCTGCCTCGGCCTTCCAAAGTGCTGGGATTACAGGCTTGAGCCACCACGCCTGGCAGTCCCCAAACTCTTGAATCACTGCTAGAACAGCCTCTCTCTCATTGCTGGTTAGGGTTTGATGAAACAATAGCATGATATCTTTCCAGTCTAATTCGAAGGACTGACTCAAGCCCTGCGGAACATCAATGTACTTGTCCGGGTCATCTAAATATTTTCCTAAGTCCACCTTGATTTGCTTTAAATCAGAAAGTGAAAAGGGAGTATGTATCTTGGTTGGGCCAAATTCTCCTTCAACTGCCTGTAGGGGGCATAGCAGGGGCATCCTAGTAGCCTGAAGTGCCTTGGCCTTCCCTGACTCCTCTTGGGTTATAGGAGCTGAGGAGACCAGGTCAGCATCGGTGGAGGGAGCAGCCACAGGGAGTCCCAAATATGAGGGTAGTCCTGAGGAGGGGCCAGTAGGGTATAGGTTACAGGCCTTACATAGCTGAGGATTATCCCTTAGAGAAAAGAAAGCTTGCACATAGGGGACCTCAATCCAGTTACCTTCCCTCTTACAGAACAGGTCTAATTGTAGATGGGTGTTACAATTTATACTTCCCCGAGGAGGCCAAGTTTCTCCATAGGTAGAGGGTATGGTGGACACACTGTTTGGCAGAGAAAAATGAGCTGCTTCTCAACGATCGTGGGTGAAATTGGTCTCAGTTATCCAGGATACACTTAAAGTGTGATTTTGCCTTGGGAAGAGTAGCACCCATCTGAAATAGAACACAGGGATCCCCACATCCCTGGTTATTCCTTGCAACTGCTAGCCCTGGGGCATCCCCCAGTTATAGTGCCTTGTAGTTTCCTTGCACCCTAGATGCATGGGTGCAATCTTCTGGGTCCCCCATGTGCCAGGCTTAATCATGCTTACTGGCATCATGGGCATACTTTCACTGTCTAAATGTCCTTATTGGCAACCATAAGGACATGGAGACTGCTGGGATTAGTGGCCTTGTACTGGTGTGTCCTTGAAGAACTAGGCCAGTGAGGATGGGTGATGGGTGCCAATATTCTCTAGCAAGAGTTTAATTAACATAGGCCTGACCATAAAACTGCCCTAAGAGGATAAACTCCTTGAGAGTGACTCCTAACCACAATCATTTTAAAGAAGGTAAAGGATGGCCACACAGCTGAGGCTCAAACAACGTTCTCAGAGCCTGGGCCTCTTTCCCAACCCCACCTTCCATCAGAGGAATATGCCCTAGGGTTGTGGGGCCTGTAAGTAGCTATTTGAGCCTTGGACCAGGTCTGACTATGGTATTCTAGATGGAGTTCTGCCATACAACGAGCCAATCCTAGGCAAGACAAATTGAACATCATTAAATTCTGGCACCATTCACTTGGCTTGGGAAATTGTGGGTGACAACAAACACAATCTCTTATAGCCTCCAGTACTCACTGATAGACTCTGGTTCCATTAGGACATAACCTAGCACTGTGGACTAAGGGAACTGGCCCTGTGCATTTATACTGCAGGAGATCCTCATAGGCATAAGCCTGAGGGCACCGCAGGCATGGGTCGCTGGACTGCCACCCCAAAATCCTCATGTATAGGAAATATCTTAGAGAAAAGAGCCAGGAGGAAGTTTGCCTCACAGAAATCTGGACCCAGGAGATTGGGGTCTGAAAGGCTGGATATGGCTTGCACAAGTGGCAGATATCCCCAGTGCCTGGGCCAGCCGCTCCAGTGACCCCAGTACAGGCACTGCCGCCACCGTGGGCCTGAAAGGCTGGGCTCGCACAGCTGCAGCCTTTCCCACTGCCCAGCCCAGTTGCCGCTGCTGCTGCCATGCACAGCCCCATGCAGGCCCAGCTGCCCACTTTCTGCAGGCGGCGTCTTCCCAGCCTTGCCTCTGCCACCACACCTGGTCTTTAACCTCCTTAACAAATGTAAAAGAAGTAAAAGTGCAGATATAGCAAGTGAATGGGGTCCGATACCAATCACCACTCTGAAGTCTGATGTTTCTCCTGGTTGACTCCCCAAAGATGTAACCGGGACAGAGGTGCATACTCAGCTCCCTTCCCATTCAGATTCTGAGGTCCTTGGCCTCTCTTACCCCAAGAATGGGGAAAAGGGCCCTGGATACATGGTAAACTTACTGTTCAAATAAATATCGTGGACCCAAAGAGTTTAGCAGGGAGCTATTTATTAGGCAGAGAGAGAGAGAGAAAGAAAGAGAGAGAGAGAGAAAGAGAGAGCTCCCACTCTGCTGTGGGAGGAGATCCAAGGAAGGAATCCTTATAGGTTAGGAGCACCAGGGTTTAACCCTGGAATTATTCCCTTCCCATTCATTTTCTCATCCAATGGGAGGAGTTCTCTCAAACTTCCTCTGGAATGACTGATCTTCGACTTTGATACTGAATTGGCTGGTCTGCAACAGAGCCCCCTCCTCCCAGAGCTTTCTGGCAGACTTTTTGAACAGAGAAACCCACCTGGATTTCTCTACCTAGGTGGCATGTGGGAAAGTCAAAGAACTTTAGATTTGAAATCCCTCTGGTTGCCAGATGGAGGAGAAACCATGCCCCTCGTGCACCAGGGAAGAGAAGTCTTTTTCTTCACACAGTCCCTCATTAGTACCAAAATCATAAAGGACGCTGTAGACCTTGGTAAAATTTAGTAATTTATTGCGGGAAAAACAAATGAAAAGTGAATAAAAGGTTTGGATTGGATTTTATTTCTTAAGTAGAGGATAGGCAACATTTAAATTTTATTTAAAAATACCTTCTGAATAAGGCATTTTAACAAGTATAATAACAGAAACAAGGATACAAGTTAAGAGTTAATTGACATAGTAAAGGAAAGAAGTGTTAGTGGCTTTACTTTTGATTAAAGCAACACAGATGAAGAGAAGTAGAGAGATCCAAGAAATATATTTTGAAGGTGAAGCCAATAATATTTGTTGAGGGATTGACAATGGAGGAAGAAGTGACAATAATATCATGACACACAACTGGTTTTTGACTTGGTGAATAGTAAGTGTGACTAAATGACATGGATAACACCAGTGAGCTGTATTTGTCCTTTGGAAGCACAGCATTTTAACCCTTTCTTGAGGATGGAGTGTACCTGCCTTAAAAAGAGAGAACACTTATTCTTCATTAGAAGTAGAATGCAGACAATAATTACTTTCCCACACTTGGTCACTAAAAGGTTAAGCACGTATCCTAGAATATCTGAAAAGATGCATGTGTCTCTGACTTTGATTTGGATCTAAAGATTTGAAGAAACTTGCAACGTCCATTCAAAAGAGCATGTTAAAAATATCTGTAGCCATACATAAGCCATGGAGAAGCAATGAATATGGCAGAGGCATGCAGTGTTTGATAAAACATAACCAGATATGTATATAAGATAGTCTGTCTGTATCAGTGACAATGCAAATATTTCTGGTAGACCACATTTGTGATATGATTTTGGACATTGTGGCTGCTTAAACTCCAAACCATGTATTTTGAAATTTTGGTAAAACACATTCATATAAAGGGAGGAAGATAAATTTCATTACTATGTTAGGTTATTCAGTCAAGTTTCTGAGAGCTCGGTGATTTTGCTACATTATTATATAAATCGCAAGGAGAAGAAAAACCTGCCACACTTTCTTCTCTCTACCACTAAGAAAGAAGCCTATGCTTTTTGCTTTTGGAAAGCAATTTATATATAAAGCATATTGCTTTAACTCACTCCCCAGGTGAGCAAACGTCTTTGAATTTTAAGAATGGTAAAGTGAGAAGAAGGCTTTTTGCTTATACTCACAGTAGTGCAAGTGATCCTATCACTTAGCCTTTTTAACCCAGACAATAAAATAATCGGAAGCATCTGCATTCAAGTGAAAACTGTAGCAAGCCCCAATAGAATAATGTGCAGGGTTTTCAGTATTTTGTTCTTTTTTCAATTCTTACTAGTGAAGTCATTTTGATAATAAAACTTGACAAACAATAATAAACACACATATGACATATGCTGTCCGTCTTAAACTGAGTGCAATGTGATCCACGAACCAGTCCAGTTTAATGCATTTTCCCTACTAAGTGGAAGTTTACATATAAGATGACCCCAAGCGATTACTAAAAACACAGGTGAATATCCTGAGCAGATGGCTCATAATCGCTGTTGTCTACATCTCCCACTCTGCTGCCTTTCTCTTATTCTATATCCGCAGCTCTATGCAGAATTCCCTCTGATCAGCTGAATAAGATTAGAAGAAATAAAGCCTAGCAAATACTACATTAGAATGCATTTTTACCTTGGCTAGATGGAATTCTATGTAAAATATTATATCTCTACTAAGTAGAGAAAATAAATGACACAAGTGGACAGAACTTATGTCCACTTATGTAGTACTTTGTGTTGTCCCCACTGCTGGGAATGAGAAACAGCATGAGCTAAGGAAATATACAGACGCTTGGGCAGAGACTACCATAGCTTCAGAATCAAGGACATACATAGACAATATTAGGAAACTGCTAGTAGAACTATGTTAAGGATTGAATTGCTTCCCCAAAAAAGATGGGCAATGAAGTTCTTCTTTCTATACCCATGAATGTCACTATATTTGAGAATAAAGTCTTTGCAGATGAGAGTTAAGATTAAGTCATCGGGATGGGTCCTAATCTATCGCTTTCCTTATATAAAGGACAAATTTTGACACAGACACAGGTACACATACACACACAGAATATTATGTGAAGATAAAGGCAGTTTGGGGAGTTACATGTACAAGCCAAAGAACATCAAAGATTGTTAATACATCATCCAAAATGAAAAATAGGCATGGAACAGATTCTCTCTTACAGCCCTTGGAAAGAATCTTCTAGTCTCCAGAGCTGTAAGACAATAATTTTTTCCTGTTTAAGTCATTTAGTCTGTGGTATTCTGCTACAGCAGAACTGAGAAGCTAATACAAGCTTTATGGATGCACCTCACAAGAATTAGCCCTTGGCATGAGTGAAATTGTGCTCATTCAAAAATGCACCCAGAGTCTAACATTGTGGAGTAAGTTATAATTAATCATGAAGACATCTTGGTGTACTCTGTGGGTTACAGTCATTTTTTTTCATCTTTCAGCTCAAATGTTGAATCAATGAAATCAAGAAAAAAGTGTGTAGATGGTGCATGGACTTTTCTTCACCAAAGCTGACTAGGAAACTTCTAAATCTCCTGCATAATAGCAGAGTCAACACACAGTCTTCACAATGGTCCCATAATTCAGAGATGCAAATTAGTCAATTGGTGGTAGGTTTATTACCTTGAATTCACTTGCTTCATGGTTGAGAGAAACACTTTAATTTCATCAAAATACTTATTCTGGCAATGTTTACTTTTTCAGACATTCATGCTTTTGTAGCATTACTTCTGTGGACTTCCTGAATAATGTATTTATCCTCACATATACAGCACGGCATGGTAATGTAAGAATGCATTACCTTATGGTAATAGGCTGAGGCTCACAGGGTTCTCTGGTCTTTTCTTATGTCCTATTACCAGAAGCAAGAGATGGCAAAATGACTTACTGAAGATTGAAGACACAGTGTTAGAGTTAGCTTGAATCAACTTCCATGATTGAATGCCACAGCCTCTGATTCCCCTTCTGATATTTTGAGAATATATGCTATCAAGAGGTCAAGCTTACTTTTACCCAAAAAACATTTCTTGCCCTTCAAACTGCCCTGGCAGCCAGGTCAAGAGCATGCAACCTTGGATCTACCACTGAGATACACTCACTTTTTATTTTGTATCAAAATCTACTGATTCAAGTAAACAAAATGAAGTAAAGTCTACTATGAAAGCAAGGGGAAAGCAGTCAAAGCAATAGTAGTTTCTAATGACAGCACTCGATGTGGACTGTGGCAGAAATAAATATGGATTTTTTAATATTATGCATTCTTTGACTCTTTCCTTCAATCTCATCAGATATTTTATATTTATGCGTGCTATAAACTGAATATTTGTGTTCCTGCCAAAATTCATACACTAAAACTCTAACTCCCAATGATATTAGATGATATTAGAAGGTGGGGCCTTGGAAGGTAATTAGGTTTAGATGAGATTATGAGGGTAGATTTTCCATAATGGGATTAGTGTTCCTATAAGAAGAGAAAGAGACGAAAGCTCCCTCTCTCATTTCCAGGTGTCTACAAACCAGGAAGATGATCGTCACAAGGAAGTGAATTGGCCCACACATTGGTCTTGGACTTTCCAGTGTCTAGAACTGTGAGAAATACATGTCTGTTGTTTAAGCCACCCAGTCTATGATACTTCTGTTATAACTGCTCCCACTGACTAACACAAGAAGATATTCATAAAGATAAGAATCTTTTCTCTGTTCCAAAGTTTCACCTTGTATCTATGAACCTTCACTATAACTTGCCTGTCACAACTATGATCATAAAAGAAAATGGTCAATCCATGAACCAATTTTGCCAACAAGGGAAGCAGTAGAGCGTATGTAAAAGAGTGAGTTCTGAATCCAAACAGCCTGGAGTCAAGTCCCAGTTCCAATTCTAAATTATTGCGTTACATTTGCCAAGTTTCTTCTGGCTCAATATTCCTGTCTCCAAAATGGGGATAAATATTATATCTGCATTATAGTGATGTTAATAGGATTAAATGTTACAATCTTCTTACATTCTCAAGAAGTGTCTAGCTTATAATAAGCAATTGATATTATCTGTTTACATTAAGGATTAGTGTAAATAAACGCACTAAAATATTGCCAAGAGAATAATATAATACTATAAAATTATATCATGTGTCCTGAAAAGTCAACCATTCCAGCTAAAACATTTTTATAAGCATAAATGTAATCACATAATTTGAATAAGAAAAGAGGGTATGGACACTAACTCTTATTTTATAATGGAGAAAATGTATCAATGTGAGCAGAGCTGCCCCAATAGCAGCTAGACTGAACTCCCTTACTCCACTACCAATAAAAAAGACAAACAGAAAAATCCCAGCTGTCCATATGACAAGTCCAAAATCAGACACCTGTGTGGCAAATATGCGTAGCAGTGAGTACCAGAGATGCACTAAATTTAGTACAAACCATATGCTCAATGATTTACTTAAATTGGATTGGGATGACGATCCACTATAGAAAAAGTCCACAGAGCAATTAAGGAACAACATGTTTTGCTGCTCTCATCTCATCTTCTCTCCTTTAGTCCCAGATGTTACAACCACTACAGAGACATTAATCAATTTGTTAATTTATTGTCAGATTGTTAAAGGTTTATGAAGATTTTGACCCATTTTGCTACATTTGTGTTGGCAGCAAGATTAATTTAATTATAATTGTCTTGGGGAAAAAGGGAAGACAGTAGGATATCACATGTTATATCTGAATGGATTCATACTTTTACCAGACAATACAAACATTTGTGCATTCCCAGTCTTCAAGTATGGATTGCCCTGAAGAAATGAAGGAATAAAAGTAGTTAACACCTGTCTACATTTCCTGACTAAAATTACGTGGTTCCTTCACCCTTATTTCTCCAAAGGAAAGTCCATAAATTTACTTGACTTCCAATAACTCTAGTGCTTTATTCATAGGTTTTTAATCTGCATTACTTTCCTACATTAAAAAAGTCAAAATATTTACGTTTTATAAATAGTAATAAAGTTCTATCTTAAGCCATCAGTATAATCTTTTCAATAAAATGTGATTCATTTTTTCATCTTTATATAAAAGAATAACTCACAACATAGGTTGTGTTCTAATTTTGCTCTAGTAAGTATCTCAGACATATTAATCTAGTGATGTTGTTTAGGGCACAAACTCCTTGAGTCTAGCTTATCTCATCTGTTAATGGAGATATTCTGTGTCTATGCTATGTGACAGGGTTATTGTACAGATGAAAGAGAATAACTGCATAACCGCATTTTAAGTATTTTAGTGGGTAAGGCTCCATTGAGATTACTATTTTTTTTCACGTCTTTTTCTGTCATCAGTCCAGCTAGACACCTTTCTATAAGATTAGCAGATATGATACAGACACTAATATGATACTATTACAGATACTTCTAACACAGACTTGGGACCTAGTAAGCATTTGTTAAGTACATTTGGAATGAACTGACTTTTATTTAATTAAATACTTTGTGTAAATGAAAAATGCCAGGTACAAAATACAAAGCTCAAAGAAAATAATGACTAATTGTCAAAGAATTTGGAAGAAAAATATATAAATACTCTGAGCCAGGGGTTCTCAAAATGTCTTCTCCAGGCCAGCTGCATCGGAATCACCTGGGAACTTGTTAGAAAGCCTGCAAATCTTTAGTCTCCAGTTCTGACCTAGTGAATCAGAAACTCCAAAAGCAGAGTGAAACAATTTGTAGTTTAACAAGCCTTCCAGCTGATTCTGAGTTATGCTAAAGTGTGAGATCTACTATACTAGACAATAATAGTGGGTTGGAGATGATTATTTTTATAGTTATATAGAATCTCTCTTAGGATACTGGGGGTATGAAAGCCAATGTCATTCAATAATAATGTACATTTAATTAATGTATTTTAATGGAGGAGCTTCAGTAAAACCCGCATTAAAAATCCCATAAGATAGGGTATTAATCCTCTACTCCAGCACTGCCCAATAGAATTTTCTGCAATGGTGAAAGTATTTTATATCCCTGCAGTCCAGTTGAAATATGACTAGTGACTGAGACACCGAAATTTTAGTATTATTTAAATTTAAAGAATTTCTATTTTGGTAGCTGTATGTCTATTGACAACCACATTAGATATAACAACACTAGTGGCTATTAATTCATTGATTAATTCATTCATTTGTTAGAGATAAGGTATCACTGTCATCCAGGCTGGAGTGCAGTGGCACAATAGTGGCTCAAAGTAGCCTCGGTCTCCCAGGCTCCCACACTCAAGCGATCCTTCCACCCAGCCTTTTGAGTAGCTGGAACTACAGTTGTCAGCACACCTGGCATTTAGTTTTTTAAAGCAGAGATGTCTATGTTGCCCAGTCTGGCCTTGAACTCCTGAGCTCAAGCAGTCCTCCCACCTCAGCCCCTTGAAGTGTTGGGATTACAGGTATGAGCCACCATGCCTGGCCAATAGAGGCTATTACATATTGCATGAAAATCTTCAACGTTATATAAAGTGGGATAATTTCTTCAATGGTGGAATCAATGAGTGCGTTTAAATCCTAGAAAAAATGGCATTTGGGTTGGGACTGGGTGCATGGGACAGAATTTCAAAGACAGAAATAGGAGAGAATGTAGAGAGGGGATATGACATATTAAAAAAATGGATTGGCATACAAGGTTCAGAAGTTGCCCAAATTGATTTGTGCAAAAATATATGTTGGGAAAGCATGGAAAATAAGGATAAACTTTGTTGCATCTAGAAAAAGAAAGGCAAAACGTTTGTATTTTATTCTCTACTTCTTAAAAAATAATGAATATTTAGGCAAAGGAATGACAGAATCTGTGAGATGCTTAATTGTTCAGGATGCATTAAGTGATGGAAGGAGACAATTTAGGAGGCTCAATAAAATGAAGCTTGCAGAAAATAAGAGTGCAGATTTAGGCGTATCTCAGTTTAATTAGGCAATGATTTGAGTGCTTATTACAGGACCAGTATTTGCAAATACACTAATTATCAATGTTATAAAAAGTATGTTCTACTTTAGCCACAAACACATGAGGCATTAGTTTAACAAGCCAATTCCTAGACATCCCATCAAACTCACTAACTAAGAATCTCCAAGTGTCAGGCCAAAGAACTATAAAATATTCAGGAACTTCAACAGTAATTCTTTAGAGCACAAACATTTTAGAACTACAAGGCAAGTGATAAATAAGAAGCCAATTTAGATGGATTCTCTATATAATTAGGTAAATATATAATACATAATGAATTGGCTGCAATATTTGATGACCTGTAGCTTGCACTGAGTTTAACTTATTTATTCCTCTGTTCTACCATTCTCATAAAATTTAATGAATTCTGAGAACAAGCTCTGTGAGTTTTTTCATCTATGGAGTCATCCAAAGTGACATTTCAGATTAAGTTAACTATCACTATAATTTAGCTTGAAATCATTTTCACCTGAAGAGGCCAGATAATTTAGGAAATGGAATTGGGTGTTAAACTGTTTAAATCATCACATCAGCTTGATGCATTGATTCGTGATCAGACATATCCCTACTGTGTATTCTCAATAGATTCACACTCTTCATTTTAAGAGTTATTATTTTATGTTCCTTTTGTCATTGGGATTGTCCTTTTCTATTAGGATATTGCACTGTGTGGAATATTCTACACCCCCGAAACAGTTACATGAGTGCATTTTCAGGCCTATCTGACTATATAGTTAAGAATATAACAAAACAATATTTTTCTGTGTTGATATACCTTGCATCTTACTAGCTAGTTAAAGGTTTATAATGACATTTTATTTTGCGTTTATATACTTTGTAGGTTATTTAGACTTCAAGAAATTGGGTGTGTCATTAATTCGGTGAAGAAAAAGGAGTGAGGAGAAAGACTCTGAAAAGGACAGCAGTTTTGATGCTGTGTCAGTGGTGGAAGTAAGCAAAATGAAATGAGTCACTTCATTTCAGTCACAGTGCAATAACTGACTCTGTTCACAGCCTTCATTTTCAAGTTAAGTGACTGAATTGTGAAACATGGATATTCTCTAGCCTTCATTTTACCAGCAATAAATTCTATTTCCTGCATGCTGAAGTGACTTGTTAATACATTGTTTTTGATATATGAAATGAGAGTAATGGACACACTTTATAAGAAAAGATATGCATTCCCACTTGGCTTACAAAATGCTGTTCCTCTTACCTGCTACAATTGATTAAGAGTAAAGTATCAGTATTCATCAGGGAATTCTAAGCACCGTAAATTTACCTGGCCTCATGGTGCATTAAAGATTTTTCTCTATATGATTTAAGTCTGTTTACTAACTCTTTGCAAATTGCTTATGCAATGTGGATGCTGAAGAATTGTGACTCTACAGCCAGAAATTAATATATACAATAAACATTTACATTTCATACCTTAAATATTTATAAAATCTCAAAGACTACTAGGAGCTTCTTCTATTTTAAATTGCAATCATGAAAGTGAAAACTGTTCAGTTATTCTCTGAAGAGATACTTTAATAGGTATGAAAATAGTTTTTTAAAAACTAATGTTACTTAATTGTTATTATTTCCTAATACAACTGTATAGCTACTCTATGCAATTTTATAGTTCAACTATAACAGTGGGGGTAAAACACTTAATTTACATTATAATAGCAATAGAGTTATGCATAAAAGTCCATATAAACCTAGTAAATAATAAAACAGCCAAGTTGACTATATTGCAATGGGCTTTAAAAAATGACTTAGTTTTCTTTTGCACTAATTTTTTTTTTTTGCATTGTTAAAATTGCTGATCCCTGTGAAATGGAAAAATGCTCTATTTCTCTGTTGTTCTAGCACGCTATAGTTATATACAGAGTCATTTTACAATGCAGGCATTTCACATACAACCCTGCTCCCATCTATCTACTTCTTCAACTCAGGGCAAACTCAGTCTCTTAAAATGAAGCTAACTTACCCGGTAACAATGGCCCATTCATTTGCTGAGAACTCATGGCCATTTTATAAGAGCAATAAGGTGAGCTCAGCTTTGACTATAAATAATATTTACTAAATAAATTGGACATATAAAATGAGTTGTAAATCCAATCTTGTTGCATGGCAATCAGGCATATCACTAAGAATTTTTAAAAAAGGAATGATCATACTGGGACTGTTTTTACATACCAATATTTACATATTTAAAAATGTTTCTAAAGTATGCATAATTAGCCATGAAAATGTGTACAATGAACCTTCTTTTTAAACATCCTGCTGTTTTCTTAGTCTCTTCATCTAGGCACCTAACATACCCTCCCTGCAGAATTGTTGATCTGGTGTCTGTTTTATGTACCTTCACAACACCACCTTCTGCATAAACACCCCACCCGACGCCTATGTTCCTGACATCTGGTGTATGCAAATACCACAGGACTAAATCCAACAGGAATTCTTCACCCCAGGGCGTGCCCAGTATGGATGAAGCAATCTTGATATCCTACCAGAAAGAGTGTTTCGGGGGTAGATCAGTTGCACCTTAAATAAGACTTTAAGGAAGGCAGGCCACCATGCCCTTTTATACAAAGCAAGGGATGGTAATGATTGGAAATCAGAAAGACTTGTATTTTATTAAACAAGGCAGACGAGTTATTAATTCTGGAAACATAATAAATTTGTCAAGTCTGATAAAAAAGTAAAAAATCAAAAGCAAGTATTTTAAAGGGCTGCTGTGTGAGAAGCAGAAAATACTGAATACTGTGTGAAGAGCAACAATTGGGTTCAAAGGCCTTAGAAAGACTTATCAAATTCTCTAGTTGCAAGGTGAGCTTTAAATACACTGTGGGGAGGTTAGTCTCTTAATGGACATATTTCTTTGTTACATGCTTTGTAAATGAACATATCTCTTTACTAAATTAATTTTCCAGCATTTATGTGTAAATAATTAGTGACTACTTAACCATGTTTGTGAAATATCTGATGGTGCCCATGTAAGGAGTATTACTATTGAAAATGAGCTATGAAAAAAAAATCTTTGATCCTTTAAGAAAATTGAAATAGTTCTCTTTTAAAAGAAACATGCAGGCATTAAAAGACCCACATTTCCTTTAAGGATAAATTTCTTCTAGGGAGTTCCTAAGCTACTTTGTGAAACAAATGGGGACTTTAGAGCCAAAGAAATGTTACACATCTGCTGTAGAACTTTAGGTTTCTATCCACCAACAATTTACTGCAGTGGGAAAATTTGAGATGAATTACCCAGTCCTACTTATCTTGTGCTGCTTCTGTTGCTGCTTTAACCTGAATATATTTCATAAGTACTTCAAAAGAAACCCAGAGCAGCGGAATATGTCCTTTCTTTTTCGACATGCAGACCCTACTTTTGAGTGCTGGAATTGCATTTTATATCTGGTTTGGAACCCAGTTCTTGGGGGCTGAACATAATCATCTTTAATCCGTTTGGCTGCTTACTTATTGCTTTGAAGAGTGGGGAGAAAGGGGCTTCTATTGAGTTTGCTCTCCAATCCGTGCCTCTTTAAAGAGTGCAGGTGAATAATCTATATTTCAAAGAAAGATGACCTTTACTTGATTTAATGGAATCTCTCTTTCAATATCTGCAATGAGAAAGTGATTAAAGCTTTGGTTGATAGGCAAGATGTATTTTAGGAATAGATAAGCATAAAGGTCAGACACTGTCAGAAAGGATTTTGACTTTCTTTAATATTTAAGTGCTTCATATGAATCATGGTTTATGCATTAATAGTATATTTTTAAGTTGGATTACAAGTCCTGCATGTTTTATATAATTCATAATTGGTTTCTGACATAAGGTAAAGATATTGGGCAAAGCAAGTATATTTTTGTCAGGATTTTCATAGAGACTAGACCTATTTTGTTCTTAAAAGATGGCAGGAGAAATAACAGTCATTTAACACACTGCTTTAGATCGTTTACAATTCTGTTGGATATGATTTTAAATTATAATTAATTTGAATTTCAATGGCTATATTTTGCTGTCACCTATATTCAAGGAATTTCTCTCAAAAAATTAATGGAAAAATAAATCCAACATTTATTGAGGATTCACTAGATAGCATGCGCTTTTCTAAAGTGCTGTGCAAATATCAATTCGTTTAATCTGCCTGTAGACCAGTACTTGACCCACCATAAAGATGTGTTGAAGAATGAACAACTCTATGGATCAGGATTGTTAGTTGTTCCCGTTTTATAGATAAGGACTTTGTGACAGAGAGAAGTTAAAGAGCTTGCCCCTTGCCCAGATCATAAAGTAAGTAGGTAGTGAAACTATGTTTCAATACATGTCCCATGCTGGCACCCACATTTCTCAACATGACGCTCTTCCATGTGTCTTAACACTAACTATAGCATATAAATTATATTTAAACAGGTTTTGTATAAACACTTTTTCTCACCTCCATTTATTAGTAAAATCAGAGTGTATCTTAAAATCATATGTATCTTATACACCTTTTAAACATTTTAATATACACTAGTTACACTTATCTACACTTTATAGGTAAACGTTTGAATGATTACTTGCTGTTGTATATGGTAGGATATGTAAGCAATGACAGAATAAATGTATAAAGATACTCAGGGGATTAAAAAAGAGGTAATAGTCTATTTCTGGATTCAGACATATTTTATTGAGGAGGAAGAATTTATGATAACCATTCAAGCAATGTTTTGACTCTTGACAATATCTCAGGCAGTGAGAACACCACAAAAATGTTAATTACAGTGACATTATAAAATACTTCATGGAACTAAACTCACAGCTTCAATCATAGTACGTTCTAAGTTTCTTCTATGTGAGCAAAAAATGTGACAAATTCCCTGAAACTGTTAGGGTTGTTAATGGTGCCCCAAATCTGTGACATCATCAGCTTTCTTTATCAAAGCCTTTAGATTGCCCCTTGTAAAATCCAGGATAGTAAGATAATTCATAATTAACTAGGAAAGAGAACTTATGTAGAATCCTCGGTCTAATGTGTATTAGTGTTGTCATGTTGGGCAAAATAATTAGCTCCTTTGAATCTATTTCCTCATTTGTAAAATGGAGATAAATGTTAATGTTATCTTCTTAAAAGAGTTTTCTGTGCTACTCAAATAAGAACCTTGTAAATTACGATGACAGTTCATTGTAAATTACAAAATGTTTCCTATCTATTTCATGTAAAATGTCATTACCATACAAAACATTCACTCTATTTTACTTCTACCCTTTTAAGTGGTGTTTCCGACACTGGAACTGTAAGAGCTTTTTCAATGAATACTCTTAGTAATATATGAAGACAATATAGACAGATTTTTTTTTAAAGATTTGAAAATAAAAAACAAGAAAGTCAAATATTTTAGATATTTAGGGGAATACTAGAAATCATAGGAAGATAATTTGAGAAAATTGAAAAAAAAGAAAAAAAATACCTGACAGTATCTGCTGAAAACTGAACTCAAATTCAAATCAGCAGTGTCACAGGCAGCAGCTCAGAGAAAGTGCTATCCACCATGGCTGCTGCTCAAGCCTCCTTATTTCATTGCCAGGAAAGGATTTCTCCCTGCCTCCACACCCATGCCCCTGGGGTCCCCATCAGGCCTTGCCTAGACATCACGAAGGCCAACTTCATTATGCCCTGATTTTGGTTCAAGTCACCATCTGAACCCTGGGATTACAAGATTATTTTCAATTCTTTTATTTTATTCTCTTAGATAGCTGTGTACAAACCCTCTTTGGCCTATTTTACCTGACCCTGAACAGCTCCTCAGTTTTTCCATCTGGAACATACCATTATAAGCAAAATCTCCTGAGGCTCAATTATTTCCCTAAAGATTCTTTTTGACTTATTGCTCAAATACGGCTTTCCTCCCCAAGACTTGGTTTCATATGAAACCTCCAAAATGCCTATGGTCATATTCATTTCCATGATTCACCTTAAAGAGAGGCTAGCAGTCCTTCTTGAACCTGTCCATTTTAGGACCATTTTTCCCATTTTCCTCCTAAAAGCAGGCAGTATTGAATCTCAAACTTTCAAGAGTATATCATACATATGGCTCCTCATTTCAGCCATTTGCCATACGGCAGGGTCAGTGGCCTCATAGGTTATCCTTTTAGTACTTGAATTTTCAGTTTCTTCACTTCTTTTCTATTTATCTTATCTCCTACCCTACCTCAACATCTCACTTTCCAAGCCAAAACTCTAAAACATGTCATTACAAATAATTTTAGACCCTCCATAATCACAAATTCAAGCATTCAACTTCACTTTCTCTTTCATCCATATAACTCTACCCAGACACTCATAATTTCTTTACCCTTCTTAGAATTTTAATACAATAATTATTTTTTCCTCTTATGGCCTCTCACCCACTTTTTGCTCTCACTTCACTTGCTATCCAACTTAAATTACACGCTTCAGCAATTTCTTTTTTTTTTTTTGAGACGGAGTTTCACTCATGTTACCCAGGCTGGCGTGCAATGGCGCGACCTCGGCTCGCCGCAACCTCCGCCTCCTGGGTTCAGGCAATTCTCCTGCCTCAGCCTCCTGAGTAGCTGGGATTACAGGCACGCGCCACCATGCCCAGCTAATTTTTTGTATTTTTAGTAGAGACGGGGTTTCACCATGTTGACCAGGATGGTCTTGATCTCTTGACCTCGTGATCCACCCGCCTCAGCCTCCCAAAGTGCTGGGATTACAGGCTTGAGCCACCGCGCCCGGCCAGCAATGTTCTCTCTCTTTATTTTGCTTGATTTCCATTCCTCAGATACTCATGGAAAATACCCAGCCCTGCTAAAGATCTGCTGGGTTGGCATCTACACATGCAGCCATACTATCTGGTCTTACTGGTAGACATGAGTTACTACCACTCATACCAATTAGACCCTTAATGTTTTCTGATATTCTTACTACATTTCCCTTATCCATTCACTTACCCAAGCTCATGAATATTAAATTTCCAGTTTTCTCAGCTAAAACTTCCACAACTTCATTCTCTATTCTCATGGATAGAAAATGATATTTTTTATTTTACTATGAAAATATAAATGACTAGCAGGAAAAAATATTCAGAACAACCAACAGCCAGTCTGTTCTTTTGTTCCCATACTCCACTATACTAACATAGATTTACACTTTGTGCTTTTGTCGAAGGCCAGCTCATCTGTTTATGCATTACATCTCAAATCTTGTCACCTAAATCCAGCCCATTACGTCGGTAACACTTGCACTCTCTCTTGCTGTTTGCTCCTCTCCACTTGCACTTAATATTTTTCCATCTTAAAAATTTAATAAACAAATCATTTTTCTGAGCTCATAACCTTCTTCAGTTACTACTCACATTTTATCTGTTCTCATTTATAGCAATAATTCTCAAACAAACAACAACAACAACAAAAACCCAATGTGTAAACTTGAGGTATTCATACCTTCTGCTGCCTTAAACCCACTCCAATCAGGTTGGTCTTCAGCATTCCACACTGCTCTTATCAGGATTAGCAATGGTCACGACCTTAACAAGTCAAGGTCAACTTCTGGCTCTCATTTAACTTGACATGGCAATATAACTGATGCAGATTATCTCTTCTATCCTTTGTGACACTATTTTCATTTACACACACACACACACACACACACACACACACACACACACACACAAATCCTTTATTTTCTTTCTACTTCTTGACTGCTTGTAGTTTTTCCCAAGCTCTCCAACTTTTAGCACTGGAATATCCAGAGCTCAGTTTTTGAACTTCTTTTGAAGCAGCTGAACCTTGGGAAACTCAGAAACACTGTTTTATGGGTATAAATATAAATGTAGCCCAATCTTGATAGTAAATGCAATTATTTTTATTTAAAACTCTGATTAAATGGTATATATTGAGGTCATTAAGTGGTGAGTGACAAAGCGATCAATTTCTGCTACTGTAATAGTTTAACATCAATCATAGCAGTGAAATAAATAAGATTTTTTTCCCAGGCCAAGTCTTCTTAGATAGCCAGTATGTTGTAGTAAAAAGAGAAATGAGAAAACTTTAGCAAACCTAGGTTTAATTCCTGTGTTAGTTAATTACTATTTGTATAACTCTTAGGTTATCTTTGAGATTTCTCGTCTATAAAACATGGCTAGAGCACAATACTCTGCATTTTTATGAGATAAAGTCAGAGTCTGGCTTGGCATCCAGATTCTATGAATGAGTTACCTTTTATTTCTTCTCCTCAAAGATAATCATTCCCCTGCACTTTTGAGCCCTATTCTCTGTATCTCTAGACCTTGAAGTATCTTTCATTTGCAGTCTCTTCTCGTTCAATTCCCAAAAGGCTTTTTATTTTAATTTATTCTATAAACTTGCATGAGTCATTCTGGGCATCTCCAGAAGAATGTACATACCAATGTCTCAAATTCAGTAAGCTCCAAATCAATTTATACATTATCCATTAAATTAATACCTTCTGATAGGCAGTCACCCAATATGGAAATCTAGAATCATGCCTTTGACTTTACCATCTTCTATACACACCACACCTAATCAGTTACCAAGCTTTATGTCTTGTATCTCCTAAATTTTCTCAAACCTTTACTCCTCTTTTCTGTTTTATACTCACTGCTGTAATTTAAGTCTTCATTATCTATTTCACAGAACATGGCAAAGGTCCTATTTGATCTTCCCAATTGGTATAGGTTCTATATTATACTTGTTCAGTCAAAATTTTTATAAACAAATCAAAACTGATGATCTCAGCTCCCTGCATAAAACAGTTATTGCCCTCATTTTGCTTCTCAAACCTTTTAAACAATATACTCCTAATAATCAAAGAATAGCTTACTATGTACCTTAAATTTTGTGTATTATATTTTGTAATATTTGTCCTAATTTTTAAAAAATATAATCTTACATTGTAGTTAAGGAAATCTCCTTTTCTATCACCCATTCTAGTTTTCTGTTTGTGGATCTGGCTCCTCCATTAGACTGAGAGCTGCTTCATTTAAAGGGACCTTTCTGATTCATTTTTTGTTTTGTCAGTATGATGTATATTGTTTGATTTATAGAAAGATCTCACTAAATAATAGCCTAGTGAATAGACAAAAGAAAAAAGATAGTATTTACCAGTATAATACCAAAATATTGAGATAGAAGTTACGTATTCAAATGCTGGCTCTGATTGAATCAAATGTATTTCTACTTTCTCCTATTTCTGGCAAGTTCTCTGAAATGAATCTTTTCTAGCCTGTGTATTTGTTTTTTGATTATGTATATTCTTGGATTTCTTGTTTTTATGTAATTGATTTTGTCTTTCAGATTTTCTCTTTTATCACATCAATTTCTACCATATCCTTAGAAATGTCAATTAAAATGATTTGACAAAAACATTTCATAGTCCCTGATGTATGTTTTCACAACTTCTGTTTACAGCTATTTCTAATTTTTGCTAGGCACCTGGCCACTGGGATACAAATAAAGTCCCCAGTTTCCATGACAAGCTAGCCATAGCCACATGACTAAATGTTTGACAGTAATGCTCTGAGGAAATTCCTGTAAGTTGTGTTAAAATGGAGCACACACTTTTTCAAGGCATCCTACTTCCTACTGACTGGAATGTGGATGTGCTGGTAGGGCCTGTAGGAGCCATGAGGAGGTATAAATCTGTGAGTAGTTGGAGCCACCATAGACCCATGAGCTACCTACCTTCGGATTCCATTTAAGTAAGTGAACAATTAACTCCCTGTCTTGTATAAGTGACTGTTCTCCTGATGTTTCTGTCTATTGTAGCTGAACATGATCCTAACTAATGCATCTGAGATAACTTTATCATATGAATAGATGCACCTGATTTCCTCTTAGAACAGGGACTGCAATGTCCCTAATGTCTTGGATTTGGGGAGAACTCATCAGCATTAGATAGGAAAGACAAGAAGGAAGAGAGGCAAAAACGCAGAAGAAAAGAAAAGATAATGGTAACCTAAAGGGGGAACACAGAGTGATCTAGTAAATTCTGTCCTGACATCACAAAACGCTTATTATGACTAGAAGGGCAAGAGGTTTGCAGCTGGTTTGACTGGGGCACAAAAGTTAAGGAGGAATTAGGAAGTTTTAGGACATTTCTAAAACAAGGTGTTGTTTTTAAGATTTTATAAGCCATAAAATTGAGAAACTGAGGTTCAGATGTAGCCGTGTGTGTGTGTGTGTGTGTGTGTGTGTGCGTGTGGCGTCAGAGTGTTTCCAGCCAGTAACAATAATAAGCAGTCATATTTACTTCTCATACTTTATTTTAAAAAAAGGAAAAGGAGAGACATGGAACTTCTCACATACATACATGTCAAACAAAAGCCAGAAGTACATTTTTTAAAATTAGTACCTGAAAAATGCTGAGCCAGCCTTAGGACCACTTGAATCCAAACACTCTCTTCCAGTGTAACATAAGATCAAGAAGAAGCAAAAATCATGCTGCTGTTTTTAAAGCTGATACATTTGTGTAAATTACAAAAACAACTTTTCCATTTAAGAACTATTCTAAAGTGGAAATGCAAATAAAAATTGAGAAGAAGATATCAGAAGTATATGTTAGAGATAACAGATTAGAAATGCATAATATTTATTAAATACGTGTATGTATTTATACAATTTTACAAATTGAGGGCTAAAAGAACTACAAAATAGTAAGTAAAAAGCATAAACATGGGAGGCCAAGGCAAGAGGGTTGCTTGAGCCCAAGAGCCCGGGACCAGCCTGGGCAACACAGTTGAACCCTGTCTCTACGAAGAAACACAAAAAATTTGCTGGGTGTGATGACATGCACCTGTTGTCCCAGCTGCTAGGGAGACTGAGGTGGGAGAATTGCTTAGCCCAGGAGGCAGAGGTTGCAGTGTGCCAGGATCCTGCCAGCCTGGGTGACAGAGAGAGACGCTATCTCAAAAAATAAAAATAAAAAAAAGCATAAATTCTTCACATAAAATCACAAAAATGGTTTTAAACATATAAAAATATGTTCAACTTTACTCATCATCAGTGAAACCCAACTTCAAACTAGAGTGAAATACCATTTCCCACCTGTCAAACTGGAAAAAAAACTAAAAAGATGGATCTCACAAACTGCTGACAAAGCTGTGGGACAAACAGGCACTCTCATATATTGCTATGAGAACACAACTCATAAAATATCACTATAGTAGCATTTACTAATATCTAAAAATTATGTGCACATTTAGCCTTCATTATAGAATACCGCAAAATCAGACTAGGGATTTATTATAAGGATAATCCTCCAGCAAAATAAAAAGAAATCTGCACAAGTTTATAGACTGCAACATTATTGAATTTCTAAACCATTGAAAATTACCTAAATGAGAAACATAGGCAATTGACCAAAATATGGCTTACTGTGATTAGAAAGAAGTACTATGCAGCTGCACAAAGGAAAGATCCCTATTTATTGATAAGTTAATTTCAGACATATTAAGTTAAACATGGAAAGGTGCAAAAGATTATATACATATGTATGTTTGAACAATCTTTTAGGTAAGAAAGAAAAAGAAATAAGAAATCATACAGGTGACCATTTATTTTTGCACATACGCATTAAACATTTTTGGCTGGCTTACTTCTTAAGAGTTTCTGTGTTCTCTGAGCATCAAAACAGAGGTCTATGATATTTGTTTGCAAATTTTGATGATGTTAATTTTTATCGGTAGGTTAAAATGTTTTTAATTTTATTCACGTCACAATTACCACTTTTCCTTTTGTAGTTAGCAATGAACTTGAAGAGCAAGCCTTTGACAAAACATAAATATTCCATTTTTCATTAAACTATCTGTCCTGCTGATTAAGGCTTTATTAATGATTCTTGGTGGAAAATACTTTCATATGTTTGTTGTTAAAGGTAATTCTCTAACTTTATTGTTTCTACTATATGTATTAATTTTCCTTCTTTTTTTTTTTTTTTTTTTTTTTGAGACAGAGTCTCAATCCGTCACCAGGCTGAAGGGCAGTGGCGCAATATTGGCTCACTGAAATCTCCACCTCCCGTGTTTAAGCCATTCTGCTGCCTCAGCCTCCCGATTAGCTGGGATTACAGACGCACCACCACACTCAGCTAATTTTTTGTATTTTTAGTAGAGACGGGGTTTCACCTTGTTGGCCAGGATGGTCTTGATCTCCTGACCTCGTCATCCGCCCACCTCAGCTTCCCAAAGTGCTGGAGTTACAGGCGTGAGCCACTGCGCCCCCCCATTTCCTTCTTCTTAATTAATTTATTCATTTACTTTGTACTTGTGTATGCCCATATGCATGTACAGACAGTCCTCAACTTACAGGGGGAGTTATGTTCTAACCAACCCCTCATAAACTGAAAATATCAAAATTTAAAAATGCGTCTGTTACACATAGCCTACTGAACATCTAGCGTACCTAAATATTTGCAAAACAATTACATTAGCCTACAATTTGGTGAAATCAACTAATATAAAGCCTATTTTATGATAAAGTGCTGAATATCTCATGTAATTTATTGAATACTCTGCGGAAATTAAAAAAACAGAATAATTATGTGGGTACTTGAAATATAATTTCTACATAACACTTTTGGACATTATAAATTCATAAACTATTGGGATTTATTCAGGGCGATTGGCAAGATATTAAAGAAAATATTAAAGATATATTCAGGAAAGTTTTAGATTGGTCTCAAGACTTTTGGAAGGCCAAAAGGTTTTATTGGGGCAGGCTGAAGACCGCCCACCAGTCCATTAAGTTAGGGAGAGACAGAGATTATGGAAGAGTTTACCCTGCACTCATTTGTCTCGGTTCTAACTATTTACTCATGCAGATTTTGTGCTGGGTGGTCTCTCCAGGGAAGATCATAGGGGAATTACCTGTTAACAGCATTTACTCTGGGCCCCGGAACCTAAAGCTTTTATCAGTCTTAAAACCATTCTCTTAACCATGTTAATTATCCACAAGTGTGTTAACTTAGAACCTTTGTTATGAATAAAAATGTGGACAGACAGAGGGTCTGTCTGGGTCGATTGGCTGTATTTCATCCTCTGAAAGCAGCCAGCAGCCATTCCCTAGCCCACTTGAAACACTGTAATGGTGTGAGAGTGCATTCATTCATCCGTCATTAAGTCAGGGTCTGCAGGTAGACTTCATCAGCAGTGAGACCCACGTCTCAAAAAAATTGTTAGGTCTAACCACTGTAAATTGAGAACCAACTGTATTTATTTTCAATACTCATAGCCTTACTTTATGCAATGAGAGAAAATTCATTCATATGTTTATGCTCAAATTGTGCCTATTTGGCTAATTGAAACTCCTTCAAACTGGTTGCTCTAGCCTTCTAACAGACTCTCACCATCATTTTACTCCCTTTCTGGAACAACATGCAAGATATTTCCATCTCATTTTGTAGCTTCCTTGTCCCAAAACCTAGAATTAGTCAGTTTTTAAAAATTCTTAGGTTTTTTGTAGTGTTTAATGGTAATCTAAATCTGTGTTGGTGATCAATTGCCATGTAACAAATTACTCCAAAACTTGGTGGTGTAAAACAGTAACAAGCATGTTATCTATTACAGTTTTTGTGGGTTAGGAATTTTAGAGGACTTGATTGGGCAAGCCTGGCTTGGATTTCTCATGAGGTTTCTTAGGTGTACAATAGAACTTCAGTAATCTGCGGGGGTTAGGTGGAGGGGAGAACTGGTTGCAAGAGAAATGTGAGGAGTGACACTTCTCTGAGTGTAATTTTGACTATCCAAATCAATTTTGTTATATATATATATATATATATATATATATATATATATAATTATACTAACAAGATAGAAAATACAACTTATATAAATAAAAACAAATGAATCCAACTTTATTTCAAACCACAGTAAAGGTAAAGGTTTTCAAATTGAATAGAAGATATCCTATTACATGTTGGATAGATTACTTGAACTATACACTGTCAGACTAAAGAAAAACAGAGCAATGAACAAATTTTGAACTTTTCTCAGTAAGACTGAACATAGAAGGTATGAAGCAATTTTATGCCTATTGAAGGATTTATCAGATGAGTATAATTATATTCAAATGCATTATTTTATAATTTTAACACATATGCATACACATATGCAAATATATATGTGAGAAAAAACCCTGATAAACAGAGTTAGGAAAGGGTATGAAGGAGAGAGAGTTCTTATGCTTGTGTGCCTGATAACAAAAACTGTCACAAAACACTGTAAAAATCACAACCTTTCACAAAGATAATTGCAAACTTACACAAAAAAATACTTCTGCAAGGACGTATGCCAAGCAATTGCTTGTGGAAACTCAGAGTGGCACCACCTTTGTAATTGATCTACTTAGCCAAAGATAATTATCTCGAAGCAATTATTTCATCCCCTTTATTTTTTTCTTTAAATATCCTTGTATTCTTTTATCTTCCTGAATACATACACAGTTTACTATGGCACTTGCCTTTCCATTGCAGTGTCCTATTCCAGAATAAATACCTTTTATAGAGACTCTCTGTTATTTAGGTTAACAATTATTCTATCTATCTATCTATCTATCTATCTATCTATCTATCTATCTACTATCTATCCATCTATCTTTCTATCTATGATTTATGTATCTATCTGCATGTATGTATATAGCTCTGTTTACTTAAAAGGCCTAGGAGCAATAGTGTACCAGCAGAAATGAGTATGCATAATGCCACTGAATCTTAGGGTTTCTGTTGAACTCAGCATCCGAGATTCTTTGAATTCTGAATTCTGTTGAATTCAGCATCCCAGTGATTCTTACTTTCTGGTAATAATTACCTTTATGTAGTTTATTTTCGTACTGAACCAGAGCTCACCTGGCTGAGAGATACCAGAAGTCACTAGTAACTCCCAAAGCTATGCCATAAAAAACACTGACATTTCTGAGACACGCAGGCTGACTGGTTTTCTGTTTTGATGTGGTCTAAAATAAAAGAACAAAAGCCTCTTAACCAAGCTGTAGGCTTACCTAACTTCAGTCATTCAGCAACAAAATACCCAAGAGGTTATTGACCACAGATACTACTTCCGGGGACTATGGGCTCTCCTGGGGTCCCACATATGCAGCGAGACTTAAACTTCAACTTAGAGTTACCCCTTCCTCATTTTAATGATAAAAATCACATCCGGGGAGGATATTACAATGCTAATATTACATGCTGTCTGTAAAGAGGCATATTGAGCCACTGTGCAAGCACTAGAGAAACCTATTCTACACGTGCATTAATGAAATCCTTCCCCATTGAAAGACCCTATAAAACTAACCCACACACAGCGTTTTTCCCTTGTGCACAAGCTAAATAAACTTTGTCTTTGTTGCTATGTCTGGTGACCTCTCTTGATTTCTGTTGTGGGAGATACAAGAACCCAGGGTTCTTGATAACACGTTAGCTTGTTTCCTTGAAACATTCACTCTGGGGAAATCCAGCCACAATTATCATCACGCTCAGCCATTCTCGGGAGATGCCTATGTTGGTGAGAAATGTAGGTCTCCCTCAAACATGCCAGCCATGTGAGTGATCCATGCAGGTCCTTCGGCTCAGCCAAGACTTCAGGTCACTGTAGATCCAGTGGACATCTGACTGAGAAAATTCATAAGAAATCTTATCCAGAACCACTCAGCCAAGTCACTCTAGAATTTCTGACTCATAGCAACTGTAGGAGATAATAAATACGTAGTATTGTTTTAAGTCATTAAGCTTGGGGGAAACTTGTTAGGCAGCACTTAATCCCTAATACAGTTTCTAAATACCATTAACCACTAAAAGCAACAAAGAATACTTGGAAAAATGACTGTTTCCAGGTCTGGGACAGGGAAATTAGAAGATGAAATCAAAACAGCTTGCTATACCAGGAAAGTAAAGAGAAGTTTTGAAATAATTATGGCTATATGTCAAAAAATAAGGTAATTCAGGTTGGCAGAGTTTCAACTAACAAAACTGGTGTAATTTGGCATCAAAACTTATAAAGATATGAAGTCTCATTGAATAAGATGGGACTCCATGAATGTATGTGAAAAAGCAATACATGCATAAATGTATACAGGTGTGTATAAGCATATAAATAAATATGAGAATAAATAAATAGTGGAGAAGAAAAATTCATTTTAGTAAAATATCAGCTGATAAATATAGATGAAATAATATAGTTAGATATATTAATTTTTTATAGACAACATATTAAAATGGATTCTGGTAGGAATCATCCATACTTTCTTTGCTGGGGGGGACTGAGTTTCACTCTTGTCACTTGGACTGTAGTGTAATGGCATGATCTCAGATTCCTGTAATCTTCATCTCTTGGGTTCAGGTGATTCTCCTGCCTCAGCCTCTGGAATATCTGGGACTACAGGCGTGTGCCACTACGCTCAGCTAATGTCTTTTTATTTTTAGTAGAGACAGGTTTTTACCATTTTGTCCAGAATGGACTCAAACTCCTGACCTCAGGAGATCCGCCCACATCAATATATGTTTAATCAACTAGATGGCATTTGATGAGAAACAGAATACTTACATAGGCTGAAAGATTATCTTTTCAAATGTGTTATTGATTACAAAAGGAAAACAGCAATTATGAAGTGGATAGAATGATATTTTAATCAACTAATCAAACTTGGTATCATCAATAAACTGCCATTGGACATTTTAGGCCTCCATTTTCATGCCCTGAGAAGGACATAGCATCACTTAAGTAGTGTGTCAACCAAAAATGCATAACCCGAATCTAATCATGAGGAAACATCTGAAAAATCGAAACTGAGGGATAGTCTATAAAATAGCCAACTCGTATTCTTCAAGAAATGTTAAAGCCAGGAAAGTCAGAGTCAAAGAAAGGCTGAGAAGCAGTTCCAGATTAAAGAAGGCTTCAGAGACATGTAAACTTTATTCATTATGGGATTTGGGCTGGATCTTATACTGAAAAATAATCCCTATACAGAACATTATTGGCATAAATGAATAAATTGGAATAAAAACTGAATATTAGAATACAGCATTATATCATTGCTAAATTTTTTCTATGTATATAATTCTTTTTTTCTGGGACAGAGTCTGGATTTGTCACCCAGAATGGAGTGCAGTGATGTGATCTCAGCTCACCACAACCTCCACCTCTCAGGTTTAAGCGATTCTCCTGCCTCAGCCTCCCAAGCAGCTAGGATTACAGGTGCATGCCAGCAGGCTCGGCTAATTTTTTTTTATATTTTTAGTAGCGATGGAGTTTTACTATGTTGGCCAGGCTGATCTCAAACTCCTGACCTCATGATCCACCTACTTCAGCCTCTCAAAATGCTGGGATTACAGGCATCAGCCCCTGAGCTTGGCCTGTATAATTTTATTGTAGTTATTTTTTTTTCAATCTCCTTTTTCTTAGCTAGTGAAAATCAAACATTTAAAGGTTAAAATATAATAATTCCTGAAATCTAACCTCATACATTAAATAAAGAAGTGCATATCATATGCATGATGAACATTCATACACACGTGTGCATACAATATATACATTTGAGAGAGAGAGAAAGATCACAAAGGAAATACGCTGTCAGGTCTCCATATGCAAGCCTGGAGCCTGAAAGTCTGAAGTCCTGCCTGCCTTGGCCAATCGTCTTCCACCCCCTACCTGTGTTCGCCATTGTCACTGATCACCCAGCAAAGCTTCCCTGGACAAGCCACTCACCCAACCCTGCCATCTTAACTGTTCTTAGGATAATGTGAATACCTCCCACCCATCCTGCCACCTTAACTGCTCTACTTCCTCACCCCCACCTGCCATTGTAACTGAACTTGTGGTCATGTATACTCCTTGCCCGTATCCCCCACCACTGTAACTGATCTTACTCTGCAACACCCCCACCCCCCGCAAAAAACTACCCCAGCCTATAAAGCCAATTCTTACCTTACCCCTTTCACCTGTCCTCAGATTCGACCCACTTGTGCCTGAATGAAAAATAAAAGGGCCTTGTTGTTCACACAAAGCCTGTTTGGAAGATATCTTTATTAAATGCATTTAATATTCAGAACTATTGGATGTGAATAACATACGCTAGTAATTTTTAAAAACTTACAAGGGAGATTTTATTTTTGCAACTTGTACAAAGTTTGAAATTGTTCCAAAATAAAAATTTTAACTAATTACTAACTAGTGTCAGCTGTGTTAAAACTAAAATTTTATTCCTTTAATCTTTTATTTCATATGAATGCCTTTATTTTGAGAGTAGAGAAATGGTGAAGATGTTAGAGATAAAGCTTAATTTAATAATTGGTGTCAGAAGGAAGTGAGAGGAGCCAGATTCTGGATATAAAAATGAGTGAAAATTTCTAGTAAACAACAACAAAAAATTATGAGCATTGAGGGAAAAGGAAAATGAGAGGAAAAAACCACAATAAAGAACTTTGTTCTGGAGCACAAAGGATTAGAAAAGGGATTCAGGATTTATTGAGGCAGTTTACAAAGCGAGTTTTAACTCTTTTTCCTCTATACTTTTTTGTTCCTTGACTACAGTTGGAAATTATTCTAGTGCTATGAATTTCACCTAATCACATGGAAAATGAAAATAGTATTTTACTAACTGAATCCCATTATATACACTGAATTGTCAATTTCACTTAAAATTTTCAATCCAGGATTTCCCAGTCAATTCAAGTTTCTCCCTTTTCGTGTGTTCTTTTGCCGTCATTGTGATCCAAACATACGGCGGCAAAATGGCAGGAAGTGAGAAGAATCAATAGACAAAATTGAAAGAGGGAACTCTGACATTCTTTTTATTGAAAATCCGTTTTGGTTTGAGAAACCCTCTGTTCTCAACTCTTCCGGCTTTATTCCCACAGCACCCACTGCTGAGCTGTCACTATCTCTCTCAGTCCTCAAACATTCATGACATTGGCTTTTTTTCACAATGCAAACCAGTTGTTGTAGAGATGATCCACCAGGCTATGGAGGGTTTTGTTTTCTCTTCATTCGACACAAGAACATTCTAGTGCCACTGGATTACCCTCAAACTTCCTTGATCATTTCAAAGGAAATTATGTAATCATCCATTATACCCCATAGGGTCATTAAATGTTGGGCCGGAGTTAGGGGGAGATATCTCAGATACTTTCGGAACAAACACATTTTTTTTCTGTACTGTAACTTATTTATTTAAGTACTAAGGGAAAGTAGAAACCTTCATCTATGATGTGATCTTTCTTGTTCTTCCCTTTTCTATGTATTCTTTCTAGGGACCTACCTAGATTATTTCCTTTTGGTTGAAAATCTGCTCTTCTGTAATCAACATATCTCTCCCCAGCACACATAGAAACACACAAGCACACAAACACACATACACACACACACACATGCATACACACACACACACACACACACACACACACACACCAGTTTCTTTAAAATGTAAGTTATGCTCTGATCCACCATATTCTTATTCTTTCGGATTAAAAAAAAATTTCTTTTATTCTCAAATTCTTAGCTCTTGAAAATCTAAAGTCACCAGACTTATCAGATGCATGTTCCCACTTTTTGAACTTTACAAAATCTGCTAATATATTCAATGACATTTTTCTTTCTTTTTCTTTTTTAGATGTGCTTTTCCTTTCCTGGAAAAAATATATAATACCCTATGGCTGGCATTGATCCAGTCAGGACTAGGAAGAAAAGTATTAGAAATGGCAGCTATAAAACTCTTTTAATATGGCCATAGTTTTATCTCACTTCACAATTTATCATCTAGTTTCTTTTTATGCTATAATGCATTTGTGTATTCCTACTTTGTGCCAGAAAATAATCAGGGCGAATCTGGGTGAATAAGCCATAGTTTTTCTCCTCTTGGTATCTCTGGAAAATACAGACGAAAAATACATTCATAGTACCTTAAAACATGAATCTTAAACTAATCACATTTGTGGATCACTGTTATGGGTCAGCTTAGGAGTAACTTCCAGAAGAATTCTGGTACTCTGGAGTTCAAGCAAGACTGTGCTGGAGCAGCCACTGCACCCTAAGCAGGGCTTGCTCATTCTGGAAGTTTCTTATAATCCATAAGGTATAAGGCTTCAGAGTTTGTTTCATCAGCCTACCTCTGAGCACTACAGTATAGCAATGAAAGAAGCACAGCCACCAGAAATACAATCCTGTAGTATAACTGATCTGGTAACATTGAAACAATATTCATCATAGCACAGCTCAACTGACGTGCACATGTGCAGAAAATAGAAGACGGCAGGATATCCAACTTCTGCTGTAAAGTGAGCTGAAATGGGGGTAATCACAAGCAGAGAGGGCAGCAGAAACATGTTAAGGATTCATAGAAGCACAGCCTCAAGCAATGTAGCATAACTGAATATGTGAGAAGGGGCATGCTGCCGAAGAAACGAAAGAAGCAACTTGCTCTTAAAAAATCTATTTCTGATGACACTGGACACAGTGTTATATAGCTATATGAAGCTCTATTCATTTCTAACTTTAAATAACAAAAATTAGTATGGATGCCAAACCCTGTCAGAAAATGTGTGTATTTATCTAGTATATTTCAGTTGCATTACAGTCATTTTAACTTGTTTTCTTAGCTATATTAACAATTAGTTTGCATGAAATCAAAATATTGTGTAAATGTCTTAGATGTTGCAAGTTAATTTGGAAGGGCAAGTGTGCACAATATGTGTGTCTCTCTGTACACAAAGTGTGTCTCTGTGTGAAGAGAGACACACATTATGCACACTTGGGGTCATAAAATATTATTATTGCCAAAATCAGAGAAGAATACAAGAAATAAAAGCGTGACATTCAGAGAGTTCTTTTGCTTATATTGTCATGGTATTCCCACAAAGTAATGAACCTACTTTTTGAGGATGGCTCCCAAAAATCGCTGTCATTATTTCCGTCATGTATATGTATTTATTCAATTTAGTCAACAAATATTTCCCCTGCATGGTAGGCATATATCAGGCTCCTCACACCTGGAGACAAGGAATAGAGACAGAGAATATTGGAATGCACGTTAAGAGCTTTTGCTTTTCCTTCCAGATTTTTAACTCTGGGTAGGTAAAGGGAGTACACTTATTTCCATGCAGGTAGTGTTGCTCACTCCATATAACAAGAAGTACTTAGCTCTCACAGACTAAAATTCCGGCAAACATCCATTGAACCTTAGAGCAACTTCCTGAATCACAATGACTCTAGATATAGAATCAAAAGTACATCATTGTAATGAAAGGATTCTTTTTATTTTTTCCCTGCTTGTAGAAAATTTTGTGATAAAGGTGAGCAAAAAGGTTGGAAATGAAAGAAAATGTAAGGGAATTAAACAGCAAGTAAATAATTAGAAGTGATTATTTAAAAGGATTACAATGGCACATGGAGGCTTTTCAAGGTCAATTCCTTTGGTAGTTCAATTTCAGTGTATTTTTTGGGGTGATTCAATTGAGGTCATTAAAAATTTTGGAAGTTGGCTTTTAGATATACTCGAAAGAATTAATAAGGTACTGTTTAGTTGAACTACCTGGAAAGTTAGTGAATTTGAATTATAAACACACAGACAATTACTAAGTTTATGTTATCCAAACGTCATTCACTTCAGCGATCCTTTTATGTACATACCGGCTTCCTTAGTAGCTGTGCAGTCATTGTCTTAGAGAAAACATTTACCAATTCGTACTAAAGAAAAGAATTATTGAAGAAGAGAAGAAAACAAGTGAAGGGGTGGCTTCCTCCTGTCTGACTGTAACTCCAGGGACTTTGTTTTCAGGAGTTTTTAATTATCTGCAAAGCATAAAACTTTCATACTCTTTTTAATAAGTTGAATTATTTTCATTTCCTAATAAAACTTCTTTCTGTCTCACTACAGAGTGAACTTTTCAGATTCTGCAAAGATCAAAGGTCGAGAATACAATTCATTCTTTTGTTGAAAGTCTTTCCATGGCCTGTGTGTTTTATTATTCAGCCTACAGTGGACAGGTTTTATTGCTTCATAGAGCTAAAGAAATAGAATTTTTAAGAACCTGAAATGCTAATGGAACAAAAATCGTCGTTCTGACTACTGAATTGTTATTTCCTTGCATGCTATTCTTATTAATTACTCATGTATTTATGCACGGAGGAATAAACTTTTTTATTTCATAGCACACATTTATACAGAAAAACTCTGCTTTGGAATGGAATACTTAGAGTAAAAACCATCATTCATTTAAACACTTATTCTTGGGTTTCATGTTTATGTCACTTGAAAGAGATTGCCATCCCTGAGTGAACCAGACAATAAGTCAAAAACTGTCAGCCTTATTAAATTTAGCTAGTATTCTTGTTCCATTGTGGAATGCTCCCTGGTTGAAATCAATCCTGTGAGAATGGGGATTATTCTTAAGGTGATTAAAATGATGAACTTTTGTGCTGGCGAATTGTTATCCTATGGTAGTCCATTTCTTAAATGAAAACCAAATACGGCATTACAATTTTGAAGAAAATATTTCAGTATAAGAAAATTATGTGTATAGCTTTTATTGCCGTTTCTATCAATAAGATTTATTCCTTAACACATAATTTAGTATTTTGAAAGTGCAGAAGGTTTCCTTAGACTGTTAAAAATTTTCATTTAATTATTCTTCTTAGGGAATATATACTAGCAAAAGAGGGGATTCTTATCATTTTTTCTTACAATCACATCTTGCACGTATCAATTTTAACATTCAAATTTCTGCCAATGTTAACAACTTAAGATACTTAGACTTATCAGTGAAGTCATAGCAAATGTTGGGTACCGTCAGACCCATCATGCATCATCCTCATTATTTTTGACATCTTCATGATCTGTTAATATTTATTTCATCTGTTAATATTTTCCTTAAAAAATGAATGTGTGGTGAGGCCAGGTGCAGTGGCTCACGCTTGTAATGCCAGCATTTTGAGAGGATGAGGCAGGCGGATCACGAGGTCAAGAGATTGAGACTATCCTGGCCAACATGATGAAACCGCCTCTCTACCACAAAATAAAATTAAAAAAAATTAGCTGGACATGGTGGTGTGCGCCTGTAGCCCCAGCTACTTGGGAGGCTGATGCAGGAGAATTGCTTGAACACAGGAGGTGGAGATTGCAGTGAGCTGAGATTGTGCCACGGCACTCCAGCCTGGCACCTGGTGACAGAGCAAGACTCTGTCTCAAAAAAAAAAAAAAAATTTAAAAATTAAAACTGTGTGGTGAATAGCTTTTCTCTTCTATCAGACCTTTATAAATGATATCACTTACTATGTCTCATGTTTAGTTTTCAACCAAATAATCAAATTTATTCTGACCTCCTCTTAAAGATTTTTACAATCTTTCTAAATTAGCCTTTCTAATTGTAACTAATAAAGGAACATAATACTGATAATATTCACAGTTTAGACAAAATGGGAGAGCTTATCGGAAGATTATTCTATCTTCAATTTTATAAGCATTCTTGGAAAAATGTTTATCTTTATCTAAATGTGCTTAATTTACTTACTCTCATTGTCCCAGGCCAGATCTTAATTACTCATCACCTTGGACTATGGGAACAATTCCTTAAAATGCTACTTGCCCCTCACCTCCGTCACTCACAAACCATTCTCAGGTACTTATATGCTGCTACTGCCAGTGCTCAATTTTCTCTATGACTCTCTGCCAAAATCAGAATAGAACTTGAGCCTGGTGTTCAAGGCTGACCTCAAACCATATAAAACCTCTCTTTATGATCTTACTGGTCTTTTCTAATGTACACAGCCTACATGCTCAAAGACAAATCATAGAATACACTGCTTTGCAAAAACCCCATTCCTTTACCAGTAGTATTTTTCTTTACTTACAAATCACTATTACTCATTTCAATCTGCTGAAATTAGAATAAATCCACCAGGCCTTATGCAAATACAATCCATTTACTGATATTTTCCTCAAAGAAATTTTCCCTCTTACTTTTGAACTCCAATATTTTGTGTGTATGACATGTAAAATTCAGTATCTTCTGTTGTTCATAATGTAAATAGGCATTGCAGTTCTCTATCACAATGGAAAATTTTCTAGAGGTAATGACATTCACTTTATTTCTAGTAGCATTTCATTTGTATTTTGTGAATAGTACTTTTGAAATAGTATTTTTAAAATAATTATTTTGCCTTAATAAGTAATTTAACAATATTTAGCAAGTATATTATTCAACAAGTAAAGTAGCTAGTAAATGAATATGAAAAATAAACATAAATTAACAGTAACAATAATGTAAAACTATGTATATTAATAGCTAATGCATTTTGAACTGTGACGTTGTGCCAGAAAGTGGTTTATTAGTGATTTTTATATATAGGTAAATATATAAATGCTTATGCTAAAAAAATGGAATGGGTAATATCACCCCTATTTTAAAAACAAGGACACAAAGTGAATGTTTTAAGGGGCACAGGCATAATATTGAGGAGAGTGGCATTTTGAACCCATATCTATTTGATGTCAAAGATGGTGCCTTAAGAAAATGAAATAGTATTATACAGACTCTTTAAAAATGTATTTAATTAAGAAGAATATATTAAATCACAGTATATAATATTGATAAATAATTGCTCAAGTAAGTGTGTGAAAGTACAGAGAATAAAATGTCAAAATTGATACAAGCAAAAGGCTTCATAGAATATATGAACATTTAGTTGGCCTTGGAATGTAAAATGTGAATATGGACAGGAATGTGGTAAATGAACATATTAAGGAAGCTACTTTCAGTGTAATCCATTGCACAAGTGAAGATGCAGACTGCTAATAATCAGGCATGCCCACATTACAATGACAGGTCTCATTGTAGATAATTTATGATTACTTCAGCGTAAAAATGGAAAAGTTCTTTCATATTGAACAAAATAATAGAGATATTGCACCCACATCCATTGTAACTATGATGTAAACATATATACTTCAAATATCTCTATTTTAAAGTTTTGGTTTTAACCATAGGAAGCTTTGATGATAATTATTCTGAAGTCAACTGGATAAATCCTGTGATAGTCAGTTTTGGCTGCAAATTCAAAAGACGGCATGGTTTAAGCAGTAGAATTTTTATTTTTGAACAATTCTGGAGGCTGCATATCTAAAAGGTGTCAGCATGTTTGATCTCTGGGGATGTCTCTCTCCTTAGCTTGTAGATGGCTACCTTCTCACTACGTCCTATATGGTCTTTCATGTGTGCCTGAAAAGAGTGCTTTCTGGCGTCTCTTTCTTTTCTAATAAGAACACCATTTCTATAGGATTAGGGCCTTACCCTCATCAACTTTATTTAACCTTAATTACCTCCTTAGTGGCCCTATCTTCAGATTGGAGTTTTAGACTTCAACATAAATTTGAGGGGGACAAGTTTCATCTTTGCAAGTCTAATCTTCAAATACTTTGCAGAGAGACTACAAGTTTGAAGAATCAACATCTCTGATGATATATGTATACGTATGTTCTCCATGCCTAGGAATCATGGACAGAAAAAAATTACATGGTATAAGAGTAATATTTATCTTTCAATGAGTCCACAGTTGTTCAACAATAACTTACGAATTTAAGTCTCAAGGAAAAGAGTAAAAACATGAAAGCCCTAAATTAAGCAGTGATTTACATTTAGTGTCCATTTTTTTTTCTTAAAAAATCTTTCTATACCTTTTGTATTCAGAAATCAAGAGTTAAAAGCTAAAATATACCAACAAATATCAATAAATTAAAAGAATATTTGAAAAGTCCATGATTTGCATAAGAATGCATAGATTTTTTCCCATTTGCACTGTTAAAAATTTTAGAATTCCACTAGAGATTCTAATTGCCCTTAGTACTTGTGCAATTAACACTGTTGATATCTTAAAAGCAAAAAGAAAAAATAAATAATTTTCAAAAAATTATAAAATATAGAAACATCCATCACCTTGTAACTTTGGGTAAAACTGTCAATTTATTTATTTTTCTCTTTTTCTTCATAGAGCAAGTTATTCACCAAATTTTGAATAAAATTCAGTTTGAAATATGTATTTCGTATTAATGTCTTTATAATTCCATTCATTTAACAATGATAAGACTAAATGGCACTTTAACCAAAAATAAAATTTATTTGGTTTATCCATGTTTGCAAAATTAATTTATCATAACTAAAATGTTCCTTTCTATTTTAAGAAACATACCTTAATGATCAATGTGAATGAAATTCACAAGAAATCAAGTGTTCAAATTAAGCTGATAGTTTTCTTTCTGAGTATAATGTGTGATTTCATCTTATTCACTCCATTGAAACAAAAGATAAAGAGTATAACATTGTGAAGACCTTAATTTGATGCTGACTTGTAGTGACATCTTATCAATACATTTTTTTTTCTCTTTCTTTCCTTATTAAGCCATTATTTTTAGTCGTGTTCTTGCTTCAAGATTGATTGTAGTCACCATTTTAGGGATATTTCTATGCTGACAAAAACAAAACACGAGTAGAATTATAAAAATGTAAATCCTACCAACCTTGTATTTGACATAACTTAGGCTGAATCTAAAGGGAATTTCACCTTAACTTAGCAAATTCTCTGTATATAAAATGTACATAATAGTAATATAAACACAATGTAAAAGACGATATTTTACCTTCATAAGAAAACAAACTACTTTTAATCATGTGGAAGCTCTAGCTTGCACTTTCCACAACATAATTTGTACAATATAGTGCATAATCTAGATGAGAACGTGTGTGTGTGTGTGTGTGTACATGCCATATTAAAGTTATATATATTTTCAAAGAAATGTCATATTTATGTTTTTATATACATATGAACTATAAATATATGTATTAAATTTATACATACATATGGCAAAATAAAAATTATTCTAACTTTTCTATAATTTGTTCATTAAATTTAAAAGCCTAAACCTAAAAAAAGACATTAGCTATATAACAAAAGATGAATAAACTGGGCTTTACTAAAACTAATATCTCTCATTCATCAAAATATGCCATTAAAAAAGTAAAATGTCCAATTCACAATTTGGGAAAGAATATAGCTAAAGCCTACCAAGCACTTGTATCTATTTTATAACAAGAACTTCTACAACATAAGAAAAACATAATCAAATTTTAATACAACTAATTTCTGAATAGATGCCACACATGAGATGCCCAAATATACCGAATGTATGATGTATGAGCATCATCATTAGTCATCAGAGAAATATAAATTTAAAATCTTCATTTAATAAATAATAAATAATACCCTACAACTACAAGAATGGGTAAATTAAACTACTAAAAATACTGATTTTTAGCAAAGACATTGAGCAATTTCAAGTCTTACAGTAATATGGCAGTATAAATTGGTACAGTCATTCTGAAAAATATTTGGCATTATTAAATAAAATTAATCCTGCATGTTTGATAAGACCCAGCAATTTACTCCTGGAATACCCCAAAAGAAATGAATGCCTAGATATGCCAGAAGCATGTATAAAAATATTCATAATTGTTTCAAATTAGGAACAATTTAATTGCCATCAAATGGATAATAACAAAACAAATATTTATTTACAAAATAAAAAGATCATTAAAAAACAGAATTTCTGATAAGTACAATGAAATGGGTGAATTATTCTATGGATGTAATGTTGAGAAAAAGAAGTCAGATACAAAAAATGTAGACCCTGCATGGTTTTATTTGTGTTATTTTAAAATAGACAAAGTGTTCTATTTATTATAGATAGAGATCTGAACTGGGGTTCCACTTGGGGAAGAAAATTAATTGGAAGGGATCATGAGGATGCACTCCGGAATGCTGAAAATATTCTGCATCTTGCTCAAGGTAGAGTTTTTTGTTTTCGTTTTTAGACGGGGTCTTGCTCTGTCATCCAGCTGGAGTGTAGTGGCACAATAACAGCTCACTGTATCCTTGATCTCCTGGGCTCAAGCGGTCCTCCTACTTCAGTCTCCTGAGTAGCTGGTCCTCCAGCTTCAGTCTCCTGAGTAGCTGGGACTCCAAGCACATGCCACTATGCCTGGATAATTTTTTATTTTGTATTTAATTTTTTTTTAAGAAAGGGATCTCACTATGTTGCCCAGGTTAGCCTCTAGATTTTAACCCCAAGTGATTTCCTGCTTTTGCATCCCAAATCAATGGTATTATAGGCATGTGCCACTGTGCCTGACCTAGGTAGAGTTTCCATGATCTATGAAAACTTTTCTTTTCTTTTTTTTTTTTTTTTAATTGTACTTTAGGTCCTGGGGTACATTTGCAGATCATGCAGGATTGTTGCATAGGCACACACATGACAATGTCGTTTGCTGCCTGCATCCCCCTGTCACCTACATCTGGCATTTATCCTTCCCCAACTTCACCACCCACCGCTGTACCTCCCTTGGCCCCCCGCAACAGACCCTAGTGTGTGATTCTCCCCTCCCTGTATCCATATGTTCTTATTGTTCAACACCCACCTATGAGTGAGAACATGTGGTGTTTGATTTTCTGTTCTTGTGTCAGTTTACTGAGAATGATGGTTCCAGATTCATCCATGTCCCTAGAAAGGACAAAAACTCATCATTTTTTATGGCTGCATAGTATTTCGTGGTGTATATGTGCCACATTCTCCTTGTCCAGTCTATCGTCAATGGGCATTTGCTAGTGTAAAAAGTGCCCCATGAACATACGTATGCATGTGAATTTTTAATAGAATAATTTATAATCCTTTGGGTATATACCCAATAACAAGATTGCTGGGTCAAATGGAATTTCTATTTCTAGGTCCTTGAGGAAGCACCACACTGTCTTCCACAATGATTGAACTAATACACTCCAAACAACAGTGTAAAGGTGTTCCTATTTTTCCACATCCTCTCCAGCATCTGTTATCTCTTGATTTTTTAATGATCACCATTCTAACTGGTGTGAGATGGTATCTTAATGTAGTTTTGATTTGCATTTCTCTAATGACCAGTGATGATGAGCATTTTTTCATATGTTTGTTGGCCTCATATATGTCTTCTTTTGAAAAATATGTTTGTATCCTTCTCCCATTTTAGGATGGGTTTGTTTGTTTGTTTCTTGTAAATCTGTTTTAGCTCTATTTAGATTCTGGAAATTAGTCCTTTGTCAAATGGGTAGATCGTAAAACTTTTTTTCCCATTCTGTTACTTGCTGGATCAATCTATTGATTGTTTCTTTTGCTGTACAGAAGCTCTGGAGTTTAATTAGGTCCCATTTTTCTGTTTTGGCTTTTGTTGCCAATGCTTTTGGTGTTTTAGTCGTGAAGTCCTTGCCTATGCCTATGTCCTGAATGATTTTGCCTAAGTTTATTCTAGGGTTTTTAGGGTGTTAGGTCTTATGTTTAAGTCTTTAATCCATCTGGAGTTAATTTTTAGTGTAAGGTGTCAGGAAGGGGTCCAGTTTCAGCTTTCTGCACATTGCTAGCCAGTTTCCCCAACACCATTTATTAAACAGGGAATCCTTTCTCTATTGCTTATTTTTGTTAGGTTTGTCAGAGATCAGATGGTTGCAGATGTGTGGTATTGCCTCCAAATACTATGTTCTGTTCCATTGGCCTATATCTCTGTTTTGGTGCAGTACCATGCTGTTGTGATTACTGTAGCCTGTAGTATAGTTTGAAGTCAGGCAGCATGATGTCCCTGGCTTTGTTCTTTTTGCTTACGATTGTCTTGGCTATGCGGGATTTCTTTTGGTTCCTTATCAAGTTTAAGGTGTTTTTTTCCAGTTCTGTGAAGAAGGTGATCGGTAGCTTGATGGGGATAGCATTGAATCTATAAATTACTTTGGGCAGCATAGCCATTTTCATGACATTGATTCTTCCTAACCGTGAACATGGAATATTTCTCCAATTGTTTGTGTCCTCTCTTATTTCCTTTAGCAATGGTTTTTAGTTCTCCTTGAAGAGGTCCTTTACGTTCCTTGTTAGTTGTATTCCTAGGTATTTTATTCTTTTTGTAGCAATTGTGAATGGCAGGTCACTCATGATTTGGCTCTCTGTTAGTCTGTTACTGGTGTATAGAAATGTTTGTGATTTCTGCACATTGATTTTGTATCCTGAGACTTTGCTGAAGTTGCTTATCAGTTTCAGGAGATTTTGGGCTGAGATGATAGGGTCTTCTAAATATACAATAATGTCATCTACAAATAGAGACAATTTGACTTCCTCTTTTCCTAATTGAATACCCCCCTTTTTTTTTTAATTGCCTAATTGCTCTGGCTAAAACTCCCAATACTATATTGAATAGAAGTGGTGACAGAGGGCATTCTTGTCTGTTGCCAGATTTCAAAGAGAATGCTTCCAGTTTTTGCCCATTCAGTATTATATTGGCTGTAGGTTTGTCATAAATAGCCTTTATTATTTTGAGATATGTTCCTTCAATACCTAGTTTATTGAGAGTTTTTAGCACAAAGGCCTGTCGAATTTTGTTGAAGGCCTTCTCTACATCTATTGAGATATCATGTGGTTTTTGTCTTTGGTTCTGTTTATGTGGTGGATTACATTTATAGACTTGCCTATGTTGAACCAGCCTTGCATTCCCAGAATGAAACCTGCTTGATCGTGATGGATAAGCTTTTTGATGTGCTGTTGTAATCGGTTTGCCAGTATTTTATTGAAGATTTTTGCATCTATTTCATCATGGATATTGTCCTGAAGTTTTCTTTTTTTGTTGAGTCTCTGCTGGTTTTCAGTATCAGGATGATGTTGGTCTCATAAAATGATTTGGGAAGTATTCCCTCTTTTTGTATTGTTTGGAATAGTTTCAGAAGGAATGGTTCCAGCTCCTCTTTGTATGTCTGGTAGAATTCAGCTGTGAACCCATCTGGACCTGGACTTTTTTTGGTTGGTAGGCTATTAATTGCTGCCTCAACTTCAGCCCTTGTTATTGGTCTGTTCAAGGTTTCAACTTCTTTCTGGTTTATGCTTGGGAGGGTGCAAGTGTCCAGGAGTTTATCCATTTCTTCCAGGTTTACTGGTTTATGTGCATAGAGTTGTTTATAGTAATCTCTGATGGTAGTTTGTATTTCTGTGGAGTAAGTGGTGATATCAAATTTATCATTTTTTATTGCATCTATTTGATATTCTCCCTTTTCTTTTTTATTAATTTGGCTAGTGGTCTATTTTGTTGATCTTTACAAAAAACTAGCTTCTGGATTTATTGATTTTTTGAAGGATTTTTTTGTGTCTCTCTCTCCTTCAGTTCTGCTGTGATATTAATTATTTCTTGTCTTCTGTTAGCTTTTGAGTTTTTTTTTTATCTTGATCCTCTAGCTCTTTCAATTTTGACAATACAGTATCAATTTTAGATCTTTCCTCGCTTCTCTGGTGTGCATTTATTGCTATAAGTTTCCCTCTAAATGTGTCCCAGAGATTCTGGTGCATTGTGTCTTCATTCTCATTGGTTTCAAAGAACATCTTTATTTCTGCTTTCATTTCATTGTTTATCCAGTTGACATTCAGGAGCCAGTTGTTCAGTTTCTATGAAGTTGTGCAGTTTTGAGTTAGTTTCTTAATTCTGAGTTCTAATTTTATTGCATTGTGGTCTGAGAGACTGTTTGTCATGATTTCTGTTCTTTTGCATTTGCTGAGGAGTGATTTACTTTCAATTATGTGACAACATTTCATGGTGGTTTTTATGTACATCTCGTCTTGGCTGTACATTGAGTTGTACACTGAAGATTTCTATATATGGCTTTATATAAGTAACACTTCAATTAAAAATATAAAGAATATTTGGAATTCCTAAAAGTCTTTCATTAGGAATAGTAGAGGATAACCAAATATTGAAATAAAAACATAAATGTGTGTTTACATATGCACAAATATATGTATGTCTCCATGTGTATATGTATACACATATAGAATATGTTTCTTATTCTTTTCTCCTCCATTTATAATTAGTTTTCATCTTTTTTTTATATTCATAAGATTCTAGGCATTTTACCCAACCTTTCTGAGTAATATTATCTAATGAATGGTTATATTTCTTTTTTTGTTACTTAAACTCAAAGAATTGTTGTTGTAATCAAATGAAATAATGATAACATTAACATCTATTGAGCTTTGACGATCTACTGGGTGCAATGCATGTTGAGGCCCATGTACATTCCTGTGCTGCCTAACAGATTTTCAGTCAAGGACAGACTGTATACACTATGGTAGTCCCATAAGATTATAGTACTGTGTGTTTTTCTGTAGCTTTTCCATGTGGAGATAAATTTAGATACATTCATACTTATTATTGTGTTACAGTTGCCTGCAGTATTCAGTACAATAACATGCTGTACAGGCTTGTAGCCTAGAAACAATGGCCTATACCATATAGCCTACTTGTACAGTAGGCTATACCATTAGGTTTGTGTAAGTATACTGTATACTTACATAAGTGCAAAATCACCCAGTGATGCATTTCTCAGAACATTCCTGTTGTCCTGTTAAGCAACAAATAACTGTATATAGTCAATAATATCCATAAAAGCAAAGTAATCCATTTTAGATTCATCCATTCATTTAGCTTTTATGTCTCTGTGGTTTCCTTCAACTGTAAATAATTTCTCAATCTTCCTTTGACTTTTATGATCTTGACACTTTCGAATGAGTTATTTTATAGAATGCCCTTTGATTTGGACTTATCAGATGTTTCTTCATGATTAAATTCAGATAAGGCATTTTTTGAAGAAATACCGTGAAAGTTGACATCTGTGTATAGGATGAAATTTATTAAAGTATTGACAACCTTTCTTCCTACTACTTTTCTCAAGAATTTGGTTCAGTTTTTTTTTTTTCTCCCTTCACATAGTTTCCAAGAGGCTTCTATCCAGTTTTAGAGGATCTTTTGTGCTTTGTGGCATGAAAATGGAAGTAAAGAAAAGATGGAGCAGAAGTGCCATAAAAAAAAGAAACAAGGATGTTAAAGAAGATTGACAAAGAATTTGAAGCATGACCTTCAAAGTATAAGAAAAATGTTCAAGGAATAAAGAGAGAGTTTAAATGAACTTTGTTGTGACTTTTGCATATTATTAATGTTTGGGAAATACAAAGGAAGAACTTGATTACATGGAAATTTACGTAATGGTTTCAGAACAGTCTTCCTTTGCCCATAGCACTCGTTTAATATTAAAGTCTATCAGATAATTATTGTGCCCCAGCACAAAACTGCATAGAAATTATTAATATTTTTTATTTTCCTGACAAGGCAAGTGAGGCTCTGAATGTTTTAATAATACATCTAAGGTCGTTTGGCCAGTAAAAGGCATTTCAACCCAAGCCTATAAATCTCTAAATACCATTTTATTTGAGTACATAATGGCTTTCATTTAAATTATTTCATAAATAGCAAAGTGTATACAATACTATTTTCCTCAAGAAAACAATTATAAGAACAAAATTAAGTAGGATATATTTAACAAGCTAAATAATTTACAGATGTACCCTATGATTATTATCATCTAAAATAGTAGATGAGATGCTGTTAGTGAAAGCTAATCATGTGTTCTTCATAAATAAAAGAAGCCATGGCCCTTTTATTACACTCTTTTTGCCTGACAAGCCAGCGAGAATTATAGTAATTTAGATGCCTCTGCCACTGAATTAAGAAAAGGTAAAATAAGTTTAATTCTTAAAAAGATAAGGCCGGGCACGGTGGCTCACGCCTGTAATCCCAGCACTTTGGGAGGCTGAGGTGGGTGGATCACGAGGTCAAGAGATCGAGACAATCCTGGTCAACATAGTGAAACCCCGTCTCTACTAAAAATACAAAAAATCAGCTGGGCATGGTGGTGCATGCCTGTAATCCCAGCTACTCAGGAGGCTGAGGCAGGAGAATTGCCTGAACCCAGGAGGCGGAGGTTGCAGTGAGCTGAGATCGCGCCATTGCACTCCAGCCTGGGCAACAAGAGCGAAACTCTATCTCAAAAAAAAAAAAAAAAAAAAAAAAAGATAATACACATGTATACAGTGTTTTAGTTAGAAATAGTTTCAGCTGTGAATGACAGAAAACATAAAATAAAAAACACTTAAAGAGTCAGGATTAAGTGATGACATGCTATAGCCACAATAATTCTCTAAAACAAACTGTCTAGAAATTTGGTGGCTTAAAACAACAAATTTTTAGTTCACAAGTACACATTTGTGCATTTGTGAAGGTCAGCAACTCTTCCATAGACGTTTTTTCTTACAGAAAAAGGGAATACAACTAACAAAGGATTTAAAGGACCTCTTCAAGGAGAACTACAAACCACCGCTCAAGGAAATAAGAGAGGACACAAACAGATAGAAAAACATTCCATGCTCATGGTTAGGAAGAATCAATATCATGAAAATGGCCATGGTGCCCAAAGTAGTTTATAGATTAAACACTATCCCCATCAAGATACCAATGACCTTCTTCACAGAACTGGAAAAAAACACCTTAAACCTCATATGGAACCAAAAGGGAGCACACATAGCCAAGAGAGTCCTAAGCAAAAAGAACAAACCTGGAGGCATAATGCTACCTGACTTCAAACTATACTACAAGGCTACAGTAATCAAAACAGTATGTGTCCCTGCAAAGGACGTGAACTCATCTCTTTTAACGGCTGCATAGTATTCCATGGTGTATAATGTGCCACATTTTTTTTTTATCCAGTCTATTATTGATGGCCATTTGGGTTGGTTCCAAGTCTTTGCTATTGGATTTCACAGCATTTCATAATAAACTTTTGGTATTGAATCACACAGTGTTGTGTTGTCTTTTTCATTATGCAGAGCTGGACTTAAAATTACATACACACTGTTTATGTATTCAGAACAAAATAAAAAAAATACAAGCAAACCAAAAGTGAAAATGTTAAGCAACTACACAAATACTTAAGTCAGCAATTCTTTCTCTATTCTCTATTGGCTACGTTGAGACCCTGTAGCTGAATCCCAGTTCAAATGCCTAAACTACCACTTATTACCCTTTTAACCTTGGGCAGATTAAACATTTTTTTTTTTTTTTTTTACTTATTTTCCTAAGTCAGAGGATTAATGTGAATGTTAAATGAGTCAATCCATGTAAGGTATTTATAGCTATTCCTATTATAGTTTGTACTTAATTAGATGTCACATTTACTACTGTAGTCATTATTTTTAATATTTTTGCCTGAAATCTTTAAAAATAAATTGTTAAGACTCCATAGGCTACCTCTTTAGCTGGACCTACTTGCAAGTATATAAAGAATCAGTGGAAAAGGAATTTATAAGTAAAACATAAAGATATTATCATAGTCTAAATACTCAGTTTATAGGAGTCCACATAACAAACCTCTTAGAAAATAACAAAAAGTTTTTATTACTTTTCCCCAAAATTTCACATAAATAAAAAACAAAAAGAATATTGACATACAATTGTCCTGTATGTTAGTACTTTTTTACTTAATCAATTTGCAGTGTTAGTGATGCACAGACATAAGATGAGTAACTGAAGTGGCATTGGAATCACATTTGGTAAAGCTGTGAAATGAAAACTATATAAAGCTCTCAGGTCACGAGTCCATCAGAGAATACAGTTGATATATTGTGGACCTTTGTAAAGTAATTATCTCTCATGGTGTGTGATCTTGTATGAGTATTTCCTTTTTTGAAAAGAGGTGAACCTGTAATTAATCATGCATTTGAAAATTGGGATGCCTTCTTCCTTCCCTTACCAAAAAAATTAATAGTTCTGGTTCAAGAATATAAATTATAGCACAACAGGGTGACTATAGTCAACAATAATTTATTGTACATTTATAAATAAATAAAATCGTATAACTGAAGGGTATGTAACACAAACAAGTGATAAATGCTTGAGGTGATGTATATCCCATTTACTCTGATGTGATTACTTTATATTGTGTGCCCGTATCAAAATGTGCATCTCATGTATTCTACAAACATATTCATCTACTATGTACCTATTATAGTTAAAAATTAAAAAAGAACATAAAAGAAAACTGAGAGAAATAGTGAAAATCAAATTTGTAATTGAATACATGAAGACACCATAATAAAAATGAATTAGTCTTAATTCAAACAGTATGTTTCACACATTTGTAGGGATTTACTCTAAATTCACCCTTCTTTTTCTAGTCCCATGCTGATCAGTTCATAATTTTATTAAATGCATATTAAAATTGTTAATAATTCTCAAGTCCCCTGTGCTTCTAAGTAATTTGTGTCACAGAAGGTTTATTATTGAATTCTCAGTTAAATTAAAAATTGATTCTAGTTCCTGTGTTTTAATTACTGCTTAATATCAGACAAAATCATTCTTTTCTATTATACTTCTTATTAACATAATAAATTGCTCTAGATGGTGCTGAACAATCATCTTAAGAAAAGGCAACATGGGCTATGATACGTTTCTTTGGTAAAATAATCAGAATTATTATTAAATTATTTATTGGATTATTATTATTCAAAGTCATTATCACATTGACTCTATAGTTTCAGTTTGTAAACTTAAATATGATAATTCATCAGATTTAGAATACTGAATTGAATACCTATTGGTTACGAAACATCTCTTAGAAATTAAGTATGCAGCCATAAAAAAGGACGAGTTTATGTCCTTTATAGGGACATGGATGAAGCTGAAAACCATCATTCTCAGCAAACTAACACAGGAATGGAAAACCAAACACTGCATGTTTTCATTCACAGGTGGGAGTTGAACAATGAAAACTCATGAACACAAGGAGGGGAACGTCACATACCATGGTCTGTCTGTTTGATGAGTGCAGCAAACCACCATGGTACATTTATACCTGTGTGACAAACCTGCACATTCCGCACAAGTACCCCAGAACTTAAAGTATAATAAAAGAAGAAAATAATTTCAGAACATATTGGTAATAACAAATAGATTTTTTTTTTTAATTTACCTTTTTCTTAAAACATAGGTACAGGTAGTGGGAATCAAAGTAGCTCAAAACTGAGGACTAGTAACTATCCAAAATTTATAAACATATTTAGGTATTAATAACTCCGTGTATAAATCAATTGTTTTAAGACTTACTTCATTACTAATGTTAATATTTCTCCTAGCTTTCTGCAAAGTACAAAGTCATAGTAAAAATGACACGCAGTGACAACTTATATTTTATTTTATTTTATTTTTTTACCCATTAATTTATTTTATTGCATTTTAGGTTTTGGGGTACATGTGAAGAACATGTAAGATTGTTGCATAGGTACACACATGGCAGTATGGTTTGCTGCCTTCCTCCCCATCACCTAGCTCTGGCATCTCTCCCCTTGCTATCTCTCCCCAGCTCCCCACCCCCCACCGTCCCTCCCCTATTTCCCCCCAACTGACCCCAGTGTGTAGTGCTCCCCTCCCTGTGTCCATGTGTTCTCATTGACAACTTATATTTTAGTAATAATTTCCTTTAGTTCAAGAGGTTTAACTAGAGGCATCTAAAACTGGATCCCTCAAAGAACCACTGAAATAACAAATAACCACATGACATAGAAAGTATGTAAGAGAGAAACGGGGATTCAGCAAGGAAGTGATGAAAAACCTTTGGGGCACAGAAACTCAGGATGGCAGTGCAGAGACAGAGGTAGCATACTCAACTATGAATGGCTCAGAGGCAAAAGGGACTTAACATGGTGAGGAAAACTTAAGCAGGAGATACCCAGCAGTCCACATTTCTACCGTGGACACCTGAATCCTAACTATAGGAGAACCCCAAAGTCTTATAAGCCTTGAGCCCAGGATAGAGAGATGCCTGGAGTCCATGTGAGTACTTTATTCCAGATAGGGGTAATTAACACTGGGTCATATTTCATATCACACAGAGCAATTTGAGAGTGCTATGTGAGCAGAACTCCCTCCAGAGTGCATCCTGGTGGATGTTCCTGGGACCAAATCTTCCTGCATCTCCACATCCCTGGGGCCATGGTGATAGCCCATCACATTCAACCAGAGAACTTAAGCATCACAACATTATCTGAACCTAGTGGTGCAGCTGTGACCCCAGCACCCAAGCCTTTGCAAATCCTTATACCCTGGGGAACAGGTCATCCAGCAAAGTGGGAAGATTACCCCCAAAACAGAGCTAACCAATGCACCTACCCACCAGAGCCTGAAAGCCATCTGTCTGGGTGGATGCTGCCACCAGTAACCCCATTACCACTAACAGTAAAGCTGCCATGCACTGTATGTGCACTACTAGGGTCCAATGACTGGCTTGCTTAGTATCTGCATCCCCAGCAAAGCTGTGCCACAAGCTCAACAATAACAACAAAAACACAGCCTAGGTTACTGAGACACTTCTGATGTTGATGACACCCAAAGAAATCAAATGGAGACTACACCACTGCAACAACCCAGGACCAAAACCAAAGCATTCTACCTAAGTCACATTGTTGGATTCATCCACAGGAAAAAAAAAAGAACGAAAACAAAAACTTTCCCTATGAAAGCCACTGCATAAAATGAGAAGCAACTGTTCCACCAGATGCATAGATATCAATGTAAAAGCTTAGGAAATCTGAAAATGTAAGGAAGCATGTTACATCCAAATGAACACAGTAATTCTTCAGTAACAGATCCCCAAGAAAAGAAAATTTATGAAATGCCAGAAAAAGAAATTCAAAAGAATGACCTTAAGAAAAGTCACTGAGATATAAGAGAACACAGACAGACAATCCAAAAAATTAGAAAAACAATTAATTCTTCAGATCTGGAAACAGAAGAATTTAATGAATGAAAAAAATATTATTGAGAGCTTTAGCAATAAGTTAAATGAAGTAAAAAATAATTTCTAAATTTAAAAACAGATCTTTTGAAATAACACAGACAAAAAAAAAAAAAAGAAATAATTGAAAAATGCAGAAAGCCTAGAAAAAACATATAGGCCATCATTAAGCAAGCATATATTTGTATTATGGGTGTTCCAGAAGGAGAAAAAGTAAATAAATGGAATAGAAAACCAATTTAATGATGTAATAGCTGAAAACTTCCCTAGTAGTGGGAAAAATATAAACATTCAAATATGGAAAGCACAAAGATTGCCAGTCAACTTAAAAACATCTACTCTGAGACACACTGTCATACTGTCAAAAGCAAAGACAAAAAGAGAATTCTAATCACAGAAAGAAAAAAGTGTCAAGCCACATATAAGAGAATATCCATCAGATTAACAGATATCTCAGCAGAAACCTTACAGGCCAGGAAAGAATAGAATGATATATATGAATTGCTGGAAAAAAGTAAAGAAACTATCAGCCAAAAATACTATACCCAGGAAAGTTATTCTTCAGAAATGTAAAATTCTTGTTTTATTCTTCAAAACAAGTAAAAACTGAGAGAATTCATCACCACTAGACTGTCCTGATAAGAAATTTTTAAGGGTTTTCTACATCTAGAAGTGAAAACATAATATCTTCTACTAGGAAAACACACAAAAAGCACAAATCTCATGATAGAGCAGGTACAAAAATAAGAAAGAAAGAAAAATCCAAAGTTATCAGTGGAAAAAACTACCAAACTTCAAAGATAAGCAAAAAGAAAAAAAGAGCAAAAGATACAAAAAACAAACAGAAAACATTAACAAAATGACGGTATTAAGTCCACACCTGTCAATAATAACCATTAATATAAGTGATTTAAGGTACTCAAAACACATAGACTGAGTGAATGTATAAAGAAAACAAAACCCAAGTATGTACTGCCTACAAGATGCTACTTTTACTTGTAAAGACTCACATTGACTGAAAGTGAAGAGATAAAAAAAAAGATATTCCATGTAAACTGAAACAAGAGGAGTAGCTATATATATGAGACAAAATAGAAATTAAGTCAAAATTAAATTAACAAAAGACAATGTCATTATATAATAAAAAGGAATCAATTCAGCAATAGAACCTAATAATTATAAATACATATGCATCTAACATTGGAGCACTTAGATATATAAAACAGGCATTATTTGAGCTAATGAAAGAGATAGACCCAAATACATTAACATTTGGGACTTCAGTGTCCTACTCTCACCATTAGACAGGTCATCTAAACAAAATATCGACAAGGACATATTAGATCAAACATAAATTGATAAAACATTTTGTCCGACAGGTGAAGAATACACATTCTTCTCAACAGCACATACAGCTCTCTCCAGGATAGACCATATGTTAGGCTGGAAAACAAATCTGAACAAATATTTTTTAAAAATAAAAATTATGCCAAGTATATTTTCAGAATAAAATGAAATGAAACTTGAAATCAATAATAAGAAAAACTGAAAAATGTACAAACACATTGAAATGAAGCAACATGTTCCTGAACAACCAATGCGTCAAGGTAGAAATTAAAAAAGGAATTTTAAAATTTCTTGCAACAAATACAAATAAAAACACAACATACCAAAACCTATGGGATACAGAAAAAGCAGTATTAAGAGACTTTTTTATAGTAATAAACACCCACATCAAAAAGTAGAAAAATTTCAAATAACCTTGTCACACACCTTGAGGAGTTAGAAAAACAAACGTAAACTATACCCCAAGTTAGAAGAATAAACAATAATGAAGATTAGAGCAGAACTGAACAAAATCAAGACTACAAAAAATACAAAAGATTAACCAAAATTGGTGTTTTAACTATACACTGTATTGACAAATTATTAGCTAATCTAAGAAATGAAAAGGAACAGCCCAAACAAATAAAATCAAAGATGAAAAAGAATACATTATACTTGATACCGCAGAAACACAAAGAATCATTGAAGATTATTATGAATAATTATATGGCAACAAGGTAGAAAATCTAGAGTAAATGGATACATTCCTGCACACATAAAACATACTGAGATAAACCAGACAAACAACAATAAAAACAGGAAGGGACCAATGATGGCTAATGAGATTAAATCAGTAATAAAATGTCTCCCAACAAAGAAAAGCTGAGCACCGATAGTTTCACTGCTGAATTTCAACAAACTAACATAAATTCTTCTCAAACTATTGTAGAAAAATGAAGAGAAAGGAATTCATTCTGACTCTTTATATGAAGTCAGCATTATCCTGGTACCAAAACCAGACCAACACACAACAACAACAACAACAACAAGCCAGTACCTCTGATGAACACAGATGCAAAAAATCCTCAGCAAAATACTAGCCAATCAAATCCAACAACACATCAAAAAGTTTATATACAATAATCAAGTGGGATTTTCCTCAGGGATGCCATGATGGTTCAAAATATACAAATCAATAAATATGATACATAATACCATTAGAATGAAGGACAAAAGTAGATGCAAAAAACTCATAAAATTCAATATCCTTTTAATTTAAAAGCTCTCAACAAATTAAATATATTTATTTAGCGAAAAACTCAAACACTCACTAATAATCTCTGACAGCCAAGAATTCAATAAAGTTACAGGACACAAAATCAGCATACATAAATCAGCAGTGTTCTTATATATGTGTAATGAGCTAGCTGAAGAAGAAATTGTCAGCAATCCCATTCACAATAGCTACAAAAATAATAAAATACCTAGGAATAAATTTAATCAGGGAGGTGACAGATATCTACAACAAAAACTATAAAACTCGAATAAAATAATTTTAAGAGGACACACAACAAATGGAAAGAGAACACATGCACATAAATTGGCAGAGTTAATATTGTTAAAGTGATTATAATACCCAAAGCAATCTATAGATTCAATAAAATATTAATTAAATTGCCTATGACACTCTTCATAGAAAAAAAATAAATCTAAAATTTGTATAGAACTACAAACGATTTTGGGTAGCCAAAGCAATCCTGAGCAAAAAGGTCGAAGCTTGAGGCATCACACTACCTCACTTCAAAATATACTACAAACTATAGTAACAAAAATAGAATTGTACTGGTAAAAACAAACAAACAATTTTAAAATGTTATATAAACCAATGGAACAAAGTCGAGAGCCTTGAACTAGGTTTATATATTTACAGCCAACTGATTTCAACAAACATGGCAAAAATACACAATGGAGAAAGGAAAGCCTCTTCAATAAATGGTACTAGGAAAATAGAATATCCATATGCAGATGAAGGAAACTAAACCCCTTTCTCTCACCATACACAAAAATTAACTTAAATGTAAAACCCAAACCTATCTGGACAAAGATTTTATTGGTAAGAACTCAAAAGCACAGGAAACAAACAACATAAATAGATAAAAGGGATTATATTAAACTAAAAACCTTCTGCACAGCAAAGGAAATAATCAACAGAATGAAGATAACTTGTACAATGGGCAAAATATATTTTCAAACTATTAATTGGACAAGAGATTAATATTCAAAACAAAAAGTCACCCCACCCCCACACACAAATTCTGATTAAAATATGGCCAAAAATTTTGAAACAAATAAGATTCTCTAAAAAGACATATTAGTGTCTAACAAGCAGATGAAACTATGTTCAGTGTCAGTAAGCATCAAGGAAACGCAAATCAAAACCAAAATAGGATACCATCTTGCCCCATTTAGAATGGCTATTATGGTCGATATTTCTCCACCAAGAGTTAGGGTTTGGGTCTCTCATACTTGAATTTGGGTAAAGCTGCGATTCTGGGGACATGACAGTACTTGATTTGTGAGACTGTCATTTAAACTGATTAAACTTCTGTGTAATCTTGGATGAAATGCCCTCTCAAGTAACAAAGCCATGCTATGAGGCATGCCAGGCCATAGGGAAAATTTATGTCCAGGTTTTCAGGATTACTGTCCCAGGTGAGCACCCAGACTATATCTAGCATCAGCTTGTTGACATGAGAGTAGAAAAAATTTCAGAGAACTTAATCCCATCTACTATCTGACTGCAACTGAAATGGTGATGTTTAAGAATAGTCACATAGATTTGTGAAGTCAACTTCAGTATTGTGGGATATGTCAATGAAATGATTCTTTGTGCTGGAAGCCATCATATTTTAAGGTGAAATTTTATTTTATTTTGCTATACAAAAATAAATATTTGCAATAAGATACAATACCTTATATCTTTGAATGTAATTATTTCAATCTGAATTCTTCTGTTGTATATGCTTGATTTAACTTTCTTAACATACATCTTATTTTCTTACAAAAAAAAATAGGGAAATATGGCCATTTTTAGAGCCTTCCCAGATAAATACAACCTCTAAAAATTATGCAATACAATAGAATATTTCAAAATGAATTTGAGAATTTAGACTATCAGTGAAACTAAATAACCAAGTTGCTCATTGTGATAATCTGATATGAAATTTTCACTATAACACTGGTGGAGAGAAGTGCATATATTAATTAATATGCAGTAATGAATTAATTTATATCATAGTTTATAACCTCCATTATGTACTATGCCAAATAGGCAGAATAGATTAAAAACTATGAGAGAGGAAAAAAAGATATTTTTACATTTTCCACTTTTCTCCGTCCTCAGAAAATCTTTTTTACATAGTTCTTTTTGTTTGTATTCAACTAACTCTGATTTGTTAATATCGTCAATTTTGCGCATTTGTAATTCAACTGTGTGATTGGTATAGCTATAGTTTCTTTTTTTTTTCATGGCTATATACTGTTTCATTATGATAATGTTTTAATTTTAATTGGACAATTTTGTTGTTTCCATGTTGGAGTTTCTATGACTATTACTGCTATAACATTCTTTTAATGTCTTTTGGTACACTCAAAGTGTCTATCAATAGTGGATTACTGGGTCATATTTATACTTTGCTATAAGGTTTTGCTAATCAGTTATGAAATTTATACTTCCAGGTGTAGCATATGGGAGTTTCAGTTGCTCCCTATCCTTGATAATACTTGATATTATCAATCCTTTTATTTTTGACTATGTGATAGTTATACTTCATTCATCTTTAAATTTTATTTTTCTAATAATTATAATGAACATCTATTTATATGTCATTTGATAATATAAACTCTTTTATAGTGTTTCCATTTTTAAATGGGTAGTCTGAATTTTCTTATATTTTTATTGAGTCTGTTAATGCTCCATTTGTGAGTCCTTCACATGATACATAAATGGTAAAGATATTCCCCACAATGAGACCTATCTTTTTCTTTTTTTTATGACAACTTTTCAGTATTAGAAGGTCTTAATTTAACCTATCTTTTTTGCTATTTTTCCTTAGAGTTATGGCTTTTTGTGTCTCAAGATGTTCTCTCACGTTAATTTCTAAACACTTTTTGAATCATGTTTTTAAATAGCACTCTAGGTACTATCTAAAGAATATAGGCTAGGACAGAAGAAAGTGGGCAGAGAAGTCCTTTATGAAATTGCTAGTAGTACAGGTGAGATATAATCATTGTTAAGACAAAGAAAGTAGCAAAGAAGAAAAAAGAAGTAAACTGAAGTGAACTAGGTTTTAGAGACAAGAGGGATTTTACTGCTGGCTTGAAAGCTCAGATTAAAAACAAGGTGTGGCTGAGGATAATATCTAAAGGGATTTTTGTTTTGTTATGCATTTTTTTGTTGTTTGTTTTTTGTTTTCTTTATGTGAAAAGCTGTGACAATAATGTGAGAAAAACAAGTTGTGATTATCATAAGTAATAACTTCTACTTAGGATATATTAAATCTCATAGTAAATATCAAATAGGTCATTATGTCATTATGTATGCAAAGCTAGTACTAGAGACAGGAGGCAGCCAGGGGTCCCTCTTGAAACCTTGCCTTCAATCCTAAAACAATCTGAAGGTTGAAAAACAGGATTGCAGGTCCAGAGAATCTCTGATCAGCCTGCTCACTGGGAGGAGAAAGTGGAGCCTTGGGGAGTTCATGCTGTTTGCAGGGGGAAGGAGACTGGCCTCTCCTGTTCCTGTGTGGTAACCTAGGATTCAATCTATGAGGTGAGGGCCTGTTAACAAGAACTCCACTCACTTGGCTGAGCTTTTCCCTTTACACCCAATAAATTCCGTCTTCCCTCGCCCTTCAAACTGTCTGTGAGCCGAAAGATTCCTAGTCGTGTGACAAGAGCTCCGTTTTTCTTACAACACCTGGTCTTGTAGAAAAGGTTAGACCTGGAGAGAGAATTTTCAAGTTACCAGCATTTCAATTGTATAAATGAAGGCCAGGGTTGAGTCTTAAGGCTTTTTAACATTTAAGTCCCAATATAGTTTTGATTTGCATTTCTTTGATGACCAGTGATGATGAACATTTTTTCATATGTTTGTTGGCCTCATGCATGTCTTCTTTTGTAAAGTATCTGTTCATATCCTTTGCCCACTTTTGAATGGGCTTGTTTTTTTCTCGTAAAACTGTTTTAGTTCATTGTAAATTCTGGATATCAGCCCTTTGTCAGATGGATAAACTGCAAAAATTTTTCCCATTCTGTTGGTTGCCGATTCACTCTAATGACTGTTTCTTTTGCTGTGCAGAAGCTGTGGAGTTTAATTAGGTCCCATTTGTCTATTTTGGCTTTTGTTGCCAATACCTTTGGTGTTTTGGTCATGAAGTCCTTGCCTACGCCTATGTCCTGAATGGTTTTGCCTAAATTTTCTTCTAGGGTTTTTATGGTGTTAGGTCTTATGTTTAAGTCTTTAATCCATCTGGAGTTAATTTTAGTGTAAGGTGTGAGGAAGGGGTCCAGTTTCTGCTTTCTGCACATGGCTAGCCAGTTTTCCCAACACCATTTATTAAACAGGGAACCCTTTCCCCGTTGCTTGTTTTTGTCTGGTTTGTCAAAGATCAGATGGTTGTAGATATGTCGTGTTGCCTCCGAGGACTCTGTTCTCTTCCATTGGTCTATATCTCTGTTTTGGTACCAGTACCATGCTGTTAGAATGGCAATCATTAAAAAATCTAGAGACAACAGATGCTGGAGAGGATGTGGAGAAAAAGGAACACTTTTACACTGTTGGTGGGAGTGTAAATTAGTTCAATCATTTTGGAAGACAATGTGGTGATGCCTCAAAGACCTAGAAATAGAAATTCCATTTGACCCAGCAATCCCATTACTGGGTATATATCCAAAGGATTATAAATCATTCTACTATAAGGACACATGCACACGAATGTTCATTGCAGCACTGTTTAAAGTAGCAAAGACCTGGAACCAACCCAAATGCCCATCGACGATAGACTGGACAGGGAAAATATGGCACATATACACCATGGAATATTATGCAGCCATAAAAAACAATGAGTTCATGTCCCTTGTAGGGACATGGATGAACTTGGAAACCATCATTCTCAGCAAACTGACACAAGAGCAGAAGATTAAACACCACATGTTCTCACTCATAGGTGGGTGTTGAACAATGAGAACACATGGACACAGGGAGGGGAGCACCACACACTGGGGTTTGTTGGGGGGAAATAGGGGAGGGACAGTTGGGGGTGGAGAGTTGGGGAGAGATAGCATGGGGAGAAATGCCAAATATAGATGATGGGGAGGAAGGCAGTAAATCACACTGCCATGTGTGTACCTATGCAACAGTCTTTCATGTGCCTCACATGTACCCCAAAACCTAAAATGCAATAAAATAAATTAAAAAAAAAACATTTAAGTCCCAATAGAGAAAAGGTAGGAACATAGAATGAGAAGTGTCCATTGGGTAAAGGATAAAGCAGGAGAACAAGCATTTACAGAAATTTAGTGGAAAATGTGTTTCAAAAAAGGCAAGTGATTGGCACGTGGAATGATCCTGAAAGGGGGCCTTAAGGAGAGGAGACGAAAGTTTTAGTTTATTGGTGAGAACAGAAAGCAGATTAGAGAAAATTGAAGGCCAATAAGATTGTAGAATATTACAACAATGAACAGAGCCTATCCTTTATGTAATACATTTTTCTTACTTTGAGAAATGGCTTAGAAGAATGGGTTGGTATCTACAGGGAATATGGATGGTTAAAATGTTGATTTTTTAAAATAAAGGTAAAATTAAATAAATAAGGACATGTTTAGGCCACGGGAATGATTGAGTTGAATGAAAACCATTAACAATGATGAGTAAAGCCGACCTGAAACAGAGTCCTTGAAAAAAAGAATGGTCTAGCATCCAAAGCACAAGATAAAATGTGGTCTTTGAAATTAAGGAAACTTCTTTCATTTTAACAGAAGGGACAATGGATAATTCAGTTATTCAATTTTCTGTGTATATTCACTGATGAGAAGATGAGGTGTTTTCTATGTCCTTTTCCCCACCAGAGTGAAGATTAATACAATTCTATGGCCTTCAAGTGAGTTAGGGGAAGGAAATGTTAAGAGTTTTCAGGACCAATGAAGATGGCCATCAGCTTGAAGAGAGAGAAAGTGAATTTACCAGGCAAACAATAAAATATTCAGGTGGTGCTGAGAGATTGTTTTTAGGTCTATGTTTTAGAGTAAATTTTTAAAAAGTACTTAGCCTGGTTTTGTGATATTTGCTGAATGTCCAATTGCTTGGGTACAGGCACAGAGAATGTAGATAAATAAAATAATAGTTCTACCAATACTTTAGATTTGGCAGGCCGCAAAAATAAATAGGTAAGTAAAAGAAAATGACAGCAGCATGGGGAATGGGATTGGCTTGCAAATGACTGGTTTTGATGATAGATCAAGAGTATAGAGTGATGAGGGGATCTGCAATATCGTCCACTGCAATAGGATCTTGGTGAGATACAGTTACAAAATATACTTTTGTTATAGTATAGATTAGTAGAAACCCACTATCTGAAATTGTATCAGCTTCCGCATACATATACTTTGTGAGTTTTTATACTTTATGTTTTAAAACTTTTTGTTACAGTGTACATACATTTTATTATTTAAGGAAAAATAAACTTTTAAAATGGTTTCAACAATACTGATCGATAAAATACAGAATATTCATACAAAAGAAATATGATACAGCAATTAATATATATCTCTTAAGTATATAATACATTAAACTCTTATATGCAATTTCCACATACAAAATTATATAAAATATGTCTTAATAGAATGGTCAGTCAATATACAAAATGTTCATTTAAGTTTTATATGTATTAATTCACAAAAGCCACATGAAGTATACATGTACATATAACCATAATCATACAGTTGTGATTTCCATTGCATTGCTTAGGAAATTGATCTTCTGGGAGGCCATGCCATGTGCCCAGTGTCACATAGCTAGTAAGTGGTAGAGCTGAGATTTGAATTAAGGTAGTGTTCATTGAGGGTTTTGATCCATTACCATTATATATTATGTAAGCATAGGGAGATATCTGAAAGGATTCACTAACAAAATAATAACTTCAATGCTTGCTTCTCTCTGATAACTTTTAAAAAATGTGTTATTTATCTGCCTTTTCTAATTTTTTACAATGTAAAAGTCTTGTGTGATTTCAAATGAAATAGAATATAATTTTAAGGAGAGGTGAAAAATTTTTATAATCTGAATTAGTGCTTTTTCAAAAGCAAAGAGAAGTCATGCAGACATAAAGTGCTTTGTTGTATATAGCGTGCTACAGGAGTTAACTGAGGAAATAACCTCTGTGTTGAAAACTACAAGGCTTCTTTTTCTGCCTTGAAAAGACTGAGGTCCATGGGATAGAGTCTTCTATTATGTCTGTATTTAAAATTACATAGCATGAAATAAAAATCCAACATATAATTGACTGAATACATGCTACCCAATCATGAATGGGATGATTAATCATAGTGAATATATTTAGACACTATACAAACTTGTCATAGGTAAATTATTAGTATAAATGTCTACTTTCTTATCCTTATTCTTTGTACAGTTTTAACTTACTTGCTATTTTTTATTTTATTTAATATATATTTAGAATCATAAATAAATTATAATTCACTTATAGCCATTCAGATTGTAGGTTTAAAAAAATCTAACTGGTATTTTAAGCATACTTGTTGCAAATAACAGTATACAGTATACTTGAATCATTATTGATGGCCTACAGCAATAGCATTCCTGAATCTGGATGTAACTTCCTTATTCATTTATGATACATTTTTAGTCATATAAATGTTTAAATAATCTACTCAACATTGGGAATAAGATAATATAGCAAAGCAGGAAAAAGTCACAAGTTTTCACTCAGAAATATAGGTTATAACTAGGTGGCCATAAAATGTATTAAACATTACTGGGCAATTTGGGGAGTTAAATAGCTACAATAAATATTATTCCAGGTAGCAGGATAAACACAAAATATCCTGGAGAATCTGGGTTGTACACTCAATTCAATTATAATCCTCATTCTCCTCTGATGATCATTCACATTTATTCATCTTCTTGGTCTCAATTTTCAAATCTGAACCGTGAGCAGCAGGGAACAGATAAATACCCTACATGTTGATAAATATATACTATATGCTTGGCATAGTTATATAAATGCTGAGCTAAGACCACAATAATAAATAATACATGAAATATCATTCGGGAAGACTGTACTTTGTGAAAGAAAGTAATCTATGGACACAATTCGCTCAACACCAGGTATAGTGGAGAGTGCCATTCTAGAACATGAATTATTCTTTTTTTAATCAACAGTTAATATCAAAATCAAAGATGACTTCAACAAACTCATTTTAAAGGTCAAAAATTTCTATTGCTTCAGCAACCTATTCAATGACCACATTTCCTGAATCTTAACACCAAAACCCATAAATTCCAACATGCCAATAGCTTGGTTTAACAGTAATCTTACAGAATTCCAAAATAGTGATTGAAACAAGGAAGGGTTAGCACAGTGGAATTCTATTTTTAGATTAGTTTAGGACTTGAACCAAAATGTAAACAGTCATTGAGAGAAAAAAATGCATTCTAGAGATAAGTGTGAATGTAAAAATTAGCAAATTGGCTGGGTATGACAGCTCACACCTGTAATCCTAGCACTTTAGGGAGGCTGAAGTAGGCAGATCACCTGAGGTCAGGAGTTTGAGACCAGCCTGGTCAACATGGTAAAGTCTCATCTCTACTAAAATTACAAAAATTGGCCAGACACGGTGGCAGATGACTGTAGTCCCAGCTACTCTGGAGGCTGAGGTGGGAGGTTTGCTTGAATGCTGGAAGCAGAGGTTGCATTGAGCAGAAATCCCACCAATGCACTCCAGCCTGGGTGACAGAGCAAGACTCCATCTTAAACAAAACAAAATATTAACCAATCACATCAACTACTACAAGTTTGGTTATCTGAATGTCAGCAGTGATTTTCAAAGAAAAGCCAGATGAAAATTCAGATCTAGGTTGTAAAAGTATCTAGGGAGTGCAATGATTCTAAAGGAGAGAGCTTATTAATGTGAAATGTTTTGAGCATTAAAAATGAAATTAATAGATAATAATTTTTAAGAAACTCATACCTTTTATAAACAGTATTGATTAAATAGGGTTTGGTTATTTATAATGGAATTTTTAAATTTAATAAAATAAATATTGCTAATTGTTAACAGAAAAATACCATTTTTTCCTGTCCCAAAATATTTTCTCAGTCTTTTTTTTTACAAATTAATGATTATTGTCATTGACTTATATTGTTGCTGTCATCAACAATATTGATGTTTGGCTAAACTAATAACTGAGTAAAAGTGGGAAGGTTTTATGGTTTTCAACTGAACTGGGATTAAACATCTGTAAATACAAAGCAGATATGAAACTGAAAGAAACATTTTTTATGAATGAAGTAATATTTTATTCACAAGGAGAGCTGTTTCAATATACACATGGCAAAATATACTCTTCTGGATGGGAAATAGGCTATTCTCTAGCTTTTGAAATGAACTCAGCAACATCAGAGCACCCTGAGAACTGGAAGCTGTAGAAACATTTGTTGTTACCACCCTTGGCATGGACAATGACACTCTAATGGAAAGCAGATACTGCAAGGAGGTTTTGCAAAATGACAGTTGGGTAACTGAGAAGAAAAAAAAGAAGGTAAAATATGCCACGAAAACACTCTAAAAGAGAATATGTATGAGACACCTCTAGGAGGACTTCTACGTCTAACTGACAGGTACTTTGAAGAGCGCTAATTTATAGAAATAAAGATGGTGGGGGCTTGTGCCTGAATGTCTTGATTTTTAAAGCAGGAATTTTCTAATTAGAGACCATGATTTGGCGTAGTTTTAAATATATGAGGTATATAAACAATCCATTTATAAGAAATGGATTAATAAATAATCTTCACTCATTTACAGTTTTTCAAACTGAAATCAAGAAGAGGTGGAACTCTATCCAAACCAAGGATCAAATAAAATAAGAATCTTGTCTGTACTACAAATAGCATTTTAACCACACAAGTTCGGATCTCCTCAATCATTGTGTTTAATCGGTTCAATGATTAGTTAGTGTGTATGTGTATGCAATTTTACAGGTCTGTCTTTGGAGTGTAAAAACAATTTATAGGCAATTTCTAAAATAATATTCTGAATCCTGAGAGCAAAGCACAGGCATGGAGCCCTGACTTAAAAAGTGAACTGTAACTTTGTAAACAAAGTGAGAAAATAAGACACATCAATGTAATACTTTCACTTCACTTTATCAGCTTATAACTTGTATCTTCACTAACAGTTCTGCAATCATAAAAGTTTCAAAACCTGTGATAGGCATAAATATAGATTTATTTGCATTTTATTTTTCGATCACCATTCCTTTTCAACATTTTTAAATGTCCTACTCTTGTGTCTCTCTAAGGGAAAAGATAATTTTTTAATCATAGCCTTACAAATGTGGCCAGATATGAAGAGATAAGAATCGCTGAAGATCATTGGCATAGATGAGATTAGATGACAGGGAGCAAACAGAATAGAGAACATTATAAAAATGTTAAAATTCTAAAGAATATGAGTAGTTGCAGAATTTTTAAAAAGACACTGACAACTTCTGATGTCATTGTACTTTAATGATAAAACAAAAGTTTTCTTTTGGTAAAGTTTGCAAAATTGCATAAATATAAATAAGTAAAAGAAACCTACTGATACTCCCTGATTTTTTAATACAGTGCTTCCCTGGAAACTGAATTAACTGAATTAGCTACAGAACAATTTGGTTAAGGCAGGCTGACTTTTCTCAGACAAGCAGTACGAGGATCTCAGGTTGTGTTCCTGCAGATTTGGAAGCAAAGAGATGCAACAACAACAACAACAAAAAATCAAGGATAAAAAGCAAGATACACATATGATAAATTTGCAAGTCTTTGAAACTCAATGAGGTCTAGGGATGTTAGTGATATATTTTTCAGTGTTCTTTGCTATGTTAAGGCAAAAAAAAAAAATGGAGCTAAGCTTTCAAACAAATCTGTGCTGAAAAATTCATATATGTTATTTCAACTGAGTCTCATGAAAATCTTGGGAAATAATTACCATTTTCCATTTAAAAGATGAGAAAACCATCACAAAATCAGTATTATTAGAATAGCAGAGCTTGCAGGAAATATATTTAGGATGGCAATCTATATTTACTGTTCTCTTTCCACTCAGTCACCCTGCAAAGGGTCCTCTGAAATGTAACTGTCCATCAGGAATGAGGGAAAGTGAAACACACACACACACAGGCAAACAGAAACAGAGAGAGAGAGAGAGAGAGAGAGAGACAGAGATGAGAGGGTGACACAGAGAGAGAGAGAGACAGAGAGAGAAGAGGATGACAGAGAGAGAAAGAGAGAGACAGACAGAGAGAAAGAGAGAGAGAGGAAATGGTTACAGAGAGAGAGGTAGAGATTGGAACAAACGGACCTTTTAATAATAATGTATCCTGCCTACTCCCCAGTGTCCAGTGAGAATTAGCAGGCATCCTCCCCATCAATTCATTACCAGGAAAATAATTTGTCACTAGGGGCAATCATTTTACAAAACCTGCATGCACAGTGCAACTGCTAATATAATAATCCCAGAGGGGAATAAAAGGAAATAAAAGATTCACAATGAGGACTGTTTTTAGTGTGTGCCAAATGCTAACAATTCGCTGCAAATGGAGTAGTGTTATTTCCTTTATATTTCATTTGTCCCCAAATATTGCTTTGAAAATTAGATATTCTTGTGAAAAGGGTTCCAAGTTAATGATCAAAGTGCACTTTGTGAACCAGAATGATTTTAACTCAATTTTCGGAGTGACACTTCTAAAATGTACCCCTGGGATTCAAATTTTCCTGACTCAAGACTCTTTCTATTCAAGGTCTAAAAGCACTTTTAAGGGTAATAGCTAAGTAAACACGATTATATTTTGGTCGATTCAATCTGCATGAATTATTTTTCATTAAATAGCAAAATCTAATTCTAGGGGAAAAAATCTTGTTAATTGTTTTCATGAAGATGTGCCCCAGGGCAGCAGCATTTAGCTTTTCACTAACCATGGGTTTCAGAAAGCTTTTCAATTCTGCCAAATCATTGCTTGCTTATATTATTCATTGAAAAATGGAAAATATAAAAATGACCTTTTATGATAAGTATTTATTAAATATATTTTTTTCTTGCTAAAAACTTCTTCCTAATATGACTATTTACTTGTGTTCTATAAATGAAGAAGACATGAAAGTCATGTAGATTCACATTGAAGGAATCTGCACGAATTATTTTTACAATTATCTGCATGAATCTGCATGAAAAGTCAGTAACTGGTGGACAGTTTCAAGTCCTAATCTTGCTGTATAAAAAGCTGGGCATCGTGAGTCATCTATTTGGTTTTCATCATGCTGAAAAGAAACAAAGGGTCTTGCTTGGTACAAAATACAATGCTCGTTGGAGACCACATGCTCTAAACTCCAGATTCTTCAGATTCCTTCATATTCAATCAGTGTCTAATACATATATACACATACTTATATATGTGAGTATATGTATGTATATATATGTGTGTATATATGTATATATATATGTGTGTGTGTGTATATACGTGTGTGTATATATATGTCACGAGAGGGAAAGAATGACAAATTGTCCACTGAAACTAAGCAAGATTCTTATTCCTGGATGAAGATCTAGGGCAAGGATACAAAGAAGGCTAATTACTCTACTCTTTAATCTCCAGAAAATTGTTTCATAAACACATGCACACTCACACCCACATATTAGAATGTTAGGTGAAGAAGTATTCTCAGCGATATTTAAGTGTTTTCTCTAGACCAATCACAGGTTTTTGTAGTGTTACATCACTTTTATAAACTGCTTCTATTTTTACTATAAGTCTAGAATTTTCTTGTTGCAGAATGGATTGATTGATCTTTCTCCAGCTTATAAAATTACTCCAAAATGGACTTGATTGCAACTTTTCTACTTAAAATGCCATTAGAGCTTGCATGACCAGAGCACAGTGTACTATTCCTCAAGTACATGTTACTTGCATGCTTTATTTTGTGTTTCCTAATTGAGAAAAATTGTCAGTGGCTGACCTGAATACTTCTACTAATAAAAATGCAATGTGGGATTCAAGTGACTTTACCTCTCTTATAAACGTCCTTCAAAATGTAAAGCATGAAATCTCCTGAAGTTTCAAGGATGTTTCAGTCAAGTGGTTCTACATTCTAGAGACAACTACAGTGACTAACATATAAATTCTACACTACATAAAAGAAATACAACATTCAGACACCCTGTTAGTAATGTTATATTCTACGAGTACACTCAATTGCAAGGACATTTTAATTTAATGTTAAAATACATATTTTCAAAATGACCCTATCATTTTCCACATATGAAAATTTTTCTAATTTATTTTATTTTTTTGCAAGTAGACTTGAATTCTCCCTTCAAGAAATTTATCTTATTTTTGAGTGAAAATTATAGCATTTATGGTGTACAAATAGGGGAAAAATGTATGTGCGTTTTTACTGTTTTTCCATGCAGATTCCAAATTTCTTAACCAAAAAGAAACCAGGGAGTTATTTTAGAGTAGTCTAGTTCTAGACATTGAACAAAAAGACATTTTATCTCCTAGTGAAATGTTACCAATATTTAGCGGAAGGCACCATAGGTTAAAAGAAATTCACTGTTCCTCCCTGAATCTTACATGAACATGGTATTTTTAAATGTTCCACACAATTGTCTAAACCTCAGATTTTTCATCAAAAAAACTAGGAACATTTTAAGAATTAAATAACAACTTATTAGTAGACTTTTATATTGATTTGCTAATAAATATTATGTGTTCGTAAAAAGCAAATCATTAGTTTGTGAGAGGTTATCTTAGTACTGGAAGTAATGGCAGTTATAAATTATTAGGAAACTTACAAATACTCAGTGTTGAGTGTTAGGCAAATTATGTGGATTATTTTCCAAATTCAAGCAACTTTGTAAGATTGATAATGTTCTTTTTTTTTTTAAAGAATGCCAGAAAAGCTAAAAATCTTGAACAATTGATGATGGAAATAATAATTTCAACTCAGGTCCATTCTGTTCATTCCCAAACACATATGTTTTGCTCTACACTATAATAATAATAGAATCCTTTGATGAATTGAAACCATCTGTTTTAGTGATAAAACACAGTGAAATCGAGCATCAGAAAAACTTAAATTAGCTATATTAAAATTGAACAACAATTGAAATATCAGAAGGATAAACTGAAGATTACCTGCAGGCATGGATAAGACTAAAAAAATGCAAAATAACCTGTGTTGGAGGCATATCTCCAAATTTATCCCTTTTATAAAATCCTAACTTTGAAAACATTCTAATATCTTACATACTCAAAGAGAGAAAAATTAAAATAAAAAAAGCTTGGAAGAAACTTCTGATATTGAATAAAAATGAAAAAATGCTAAAAGAAAAAACCACTCTGTATTTTAAGCGAATAGCACAACCTCACTGAAGCGTGGATAGAAAGAAATAACTAGCCCAAATGGACTTTGAATATATTATTGGACAATGTAAACTCAGGTTAAAAAAATAAAAATCAATTACTGTAAATAATTGAATTATAGTTAGTAGACATATATTTTTTCCAGAGACATGGGTTAGCAATTCTGAAACTACTTTTGTCTATAAATCTTAGGACTAAGCAAGTAAGTAGATATATTGTGGATAATGAGAACCAGTGTTGTCACTGTCAGAGAAGACGGTGATGGAAGTGGAAAGGACAGAATGAATCATGTGATGCTGAATTGGAATTGGAGTAATCATTGTGAACTCCCAGCCTCTAGTATGTGTAAGTGATTAGCTATAGAAGTAGAAACAGATGTGTGTGTACAACTTCCGAGTTCTATCACCAAAGACAACTCACAATCAATAACAATCCAGAAGCAATGGGCACATGGAACTCAGATCTTGATTTCTAAATACCTTCTCTCCAACAAGAAAATTGTGAAGAAATGCCTGAATTAAGAAATAGGGCCGAAACCGAAAAAGCTAATCCTGGAACATTCTTATGTGTGAGAAAATAAGAAACTGTTGAAACAACGGATACATGTCAAAAGACAGAAGAGTCTGCTTGGAAGACTTATCCTGCTGAGATCTGGGACAATTTGAAACTCAAAATTAATAATGACAATAAGAATTATCATATTTTCAACAAAATAATTCAAGGATAAACACTAATAAATAATAAATGAACAGGTAGATAAATGAACTAAAAGAAAGAGTTTTTCCTTTGGACAGAGAGGTTTCTAACTAACAAACATGGAAAGAGTGATGAAATTGGAAACTGAATCTCATCTTGTCAACCACAGTAATAAACATCAGTTAGTCAAACATCCGTTAGCAAATAGATGTGAAAACTAATGAGTGGAATTTTGAGGAATGACAAGATATTTACATAATTTCAATGTATTTCTCCAAAAGATATTTATTAATTTAAAAAAGTAAAACGGCTACTGCTATGGTTTGAATGTGTCCCCTAAATTAGTATGTTGAAAATTCAAACCTAGTGGGGTAATATTGAAAGGTGTGGTCATTAAGAGGTGACTGGACCACGAGAAATTAATCATGCTTTTATGAATGGATTAATCCTTTCATGTATTAATGGATTAGTTTGTTAATCTATTAATTCTTATCAGGGGAGTAGGACTAGTGGCTTTACAAGAAGAGGAAGACAGACCCGAGATAGCACATTCAGCACCCTTGCCATGTGAGGCCATGTGCTCCCTCTGGACTCTGCAGCAAGTGCCCAACAGCAAGGAGGCTCTTAGCAGATGCAGCCCTTTAACCTTGTACTTCTAAGCCTTCATGACTCTAAGAAATAAACACATTTCTTTATAAATTACCAAGTTTCAGGTATTCTGTTTTAAAAACACAAAACAAAGAAATACAGTAACTTACAGTGAAGAAACCTGAATGATAGCAGTTTAATCAAGGATTAGAGTTAACTTCCTCAATATTTTGACAAATATTTTGTGCCTGCTGATATAAGGCACCAGGAAGGGTATAACATCACTCTGTTATGTTCCTCTCCCAAATGTGCACAACATGAATCTAGTCATGAAGGAATATCAGATAAAGCCAAATTGAAAAACATTCTATGAAATGACTATTCTGAACTTGAAAATATCAGATTATATATGTGATATGTAATCCTGGATTTAATTTTACTTATAAAGCGTATTATTTTGTTAATTAACAAAACTTGAATATAAACTTTAGCCTAAATGATAATACAGCATCAGTGTTACATTTTTAAATTTCGATAATTATATAACAGAATGTCTCTGTTTTAAAAAATTCACATGATGTGTAGAGGTAAAAGGCCATCATGTCTGCAATTTACCGGCCAGTGATTCAGAAAAATAATGGTATACAAACAGAGACATATAAATAGGTACACACAGAAAGAGCATACAACGGATAAAGTAAACGTAATACTACCATAACAGGGAAACTGTAAGACCATATGAAATTTTAAGGGTACTATTCTTGTGTTTTCTAAAATTCTGCATTTATGTTAATGTGATGGTTAATTTTATGTGTCTACTTTATTTGGCTAAGGGATGCTTAGAAAGTTGATAAAACATTTCTTTGTGTGTCTGTGAGATTATTTCTAGAAGATTTGTGCTTTTGAATCAATAGACTTCAGAAAGACAATTCACCCTCACCATCATAGGCAGGCATTATTCAATCCATTGAGGGTCCAAATAAAACAACAAGGCAGAAGAAGGATGAATTCACCATCTTCATGAGCTGAGGCATTCATCTTCTCCTGCCCTAAGACATCCCAGCTCCTCGTTCTCAGGCCTTTGGACTCTAAGGCCTACACCTATAGTCCCCTGGTTCTTAGGACTTAAGACTTGGAATGAATTACACTGCTAGCTTTCCTGGTTCCCTGGCTTGCACACAAATTAACATGAGAATTCTCATCCTCCGTAACTGTGTAAGCCAGTTCCCATAATATATCTCCTCTTTTACACCTGTATATATCCTATTGGTTCTGTTTTTCTGGAGAACCCTAACTGATAAATATGTATGTTTAAAAATGAGCACTCATGCCAGTAATCTAACCGCTTTGGGAATCCAAGGTGGGAGGATTGCTGAAGTCAAGAGTTTGAGACCAGCTTGGGAAATATAGTGAAACCCCAACTCTACAAAATAAAAAAATAAAAATAAAAATAAATTAGCCTGGAATGATGGTGCATGCCTATAGTCTCAGCTGCTTAGGCGTCTGAGGCAGGATCTCTTGAGCCCAGATGTCTGAGGCTTCAGTGAGCTATGATTGCACCACAACACTCCAGCCTTAGTAACAGAGCAAGACCATGTCTCAAATACATATATAATATTTTATAAGTAAAAATAAACAAAAAAATGTGATAATGAGCTTCAGATTCCTTATCCTGGAAATTTGTGATTACTTCAAGAAATTTTTATAGATGTAACATTCTCTATTTCAATAGAACACTTAATAAGCATTTGTGGTAGTAAAATTCTCCTTGATTATGATTCTTAAAACTGAATTCTAAAATTATCTTTATGCCAAACCAACTGTAATATACCAAGATCTTTCAATTTAGAAAACTCATTTTTCATAATAACAAGATACATACTATGCTTAAATGTCATTAGATAAAATGTTTATCTGCTGCTTTGTTAAGTGTTTAATATAGCTTTGAAATTAATGAAATTCACTAAAACTTGCTCTTTTTCATTTTTTCAAATCTTATGGTATTAGAATATATCATGTAAGGCTTATTACTAGGAAAATAATTAAATACAGTGGAGGTGATAGGATATGTATTTTTTAAAAGAAACTTTTACCTGCCCACAGTTAAGTCAATTTTCATTCTCAACATAGATAGCTTCACGCCTTTGAGTGCACTTGTATGCAAAGTTGCTTTCTTATATCCTGTTTGGGTGTTTTCAGATTTGCTTTATGAATTCAGGGTTTTGAAATGCTTCGAAGGCAAAACTCATTATTCTTTCAGTATTTCTGCTCAAGCTGGGTTGACGTTATGTGAATTGCAAATGTTGACACTAATTGGTAATTTTAAAAGAAAAAAGTATATAGACAGCTTCTACCCCTTGAGGGGAAACATAGATAAATGAAAACATCAACTATGGAATAATTGATACACTTGTATAATCCTGAATTTGCTGGTACAGAATTAATATAACATTAAAATAATAGACAAAAAATGAATACATGTCATTGCTTAATGTTTACTTATGACCATATGCCATTTTTTCTATTTGCCTTAAATTACAGACATTAAGAGCTTAAAATTGGCTCTTTTGGGAGGTAGGACAAAATACTTTTTGTGGTGACTTTGGAAAACAAAATATCTTCATACTTCAAATAGCTTAATGACTTTATGCTTTTGTTTCAAATTTTATCTTTACCTATTTTTTGTGCAAAGTGTCAACTAATGATGTATGAATACTATAGTGGGATTTTGCTTATAGAAAATGAAACTGACAAAAATAGAAAAATTTAGGATATGGAGTGAAAGAGCAAACAAACTTAGAGAAAATGTTTTATTTATTGTGGGGTATAGTAAACGCACATTACTGACTCTAAACTATCCACCCTATTTGTGCTTCATTTTGATTGGTTTCAGAGACTAAGATGAAAATATGCATGCCGTATTTGTCTTAGAGGGCAACATTTTGCAAAATCCTTTAGAAGCAATAACCACACAGTACCTTGACATAACCAACAAATTGAAAAATGAAAGAGGACATTTCTGAAGCTTTAGTGATGCCGGCGAGTAGAAAAAGGAGGTAGACAGCGGCAGAAACCTGGGGAGAGTAATGAGTAGATCAAATTTGGAAAGGATTCAAGGAAAGTCAGTTTTGCATTCGTATGTTTTCCCCTTCTCTTTTTTATATCTTTGCATTAGTTTCAGTTTTCATAGAACAGATAATTTTTTTTAACATTAGTTTCCCCTACGGCCTCACTCCCTTAGCACAGAAAGCTGAATTGAAATTTGCATGAAGAACTGAGCATGCCCAGTAACCCTTAACACTTCATATGCTGTCAGCAAGGTATTATACAAGATCTTTCTTATCTAATTTTATTGTTTGTAATTCATCTGATTGCAAAAACAGAAGTCCACTTGTATTAGAATTTTGGCCAATATCTTGAGTCAATTAAAATGGGGTGCATCAGTCAAGGATTCTCCAGAGAAATAGAACCAACATATTATAATGTGTACACACATACACACATACAGACACACAGACTTGATTCCTGAACAATAAATGTTTCAACTGTGATGGTCCATTTCTATATGAGTTTTCCTCTGCCTCTGCCACTCTTAAGAAAATAAGGCCAACTGGGCACCGTGGCTCACTTCTGTGATCCCAGCACTTTGGGAGGCCAAGGTGGGCAGATCACGAAGTCAAGAGATCGAGACCATCCTGGCCAACATGGTGAAACCCTGTCTCTCATACAAATATAAAAATTAGCTGGGCATGGTAGTGTATGACTGTAATTCCTGCTACTCAGGAAGCTGAGGAAGGAAAATCGCTTGAACTCTGGAGGCGGAGATTTCAGTGAGTCAAGGTTGTGCCACTCCACTCCAGCCTGGTGACAGAGTGAGACTTTTTCTAAATAAATAAATAAGGCCAACCTTTACTCTTGCTCTTTCTCCTTCTCTTCAGACTACCTATCATGAAGATCTGCCACTCAATGAAGATCCAACTCCACTCAATGAACAGTAAACATAGTTTTTCTTCCTTATGATTTTCTTAATATTTCCTTTTAACTAACCTACTTTATTGTAAAAATAGACTATATAATATATATAACATATAAAATGTATGTTAATCAACATTTGTATTTTCAGTAAGATTCCTGGTCTACAGTGGGTTATTAGTAGTTAAGTTTTGGGGCAGTCGAAAGCTATACTTGGATTTTTTACTGTTTGGAGGTAGGAGTGGCACCCCGACACTAAAGTTGTTCAACAGCCAACTAAATCTACTTAAAGTCAACTGATTGTAAATGTTAATCACAGTACAGAATCATTCACAGCAAAATCTAGACTAGTGTTTGACAAAACAACTGAGAACCACAGCCTAGAAAAGTTGCCACATAAAATTAACCATGACAATGGCAGTTTGGCACTATCCTTAACAAACTTCTACAGATATTTCATAAACCACTGACAGAAACTCTCCCCTTGGCCTAGCTCTAATCCAGGCTCCTCTGAGTCCTTTACTCCGTTGGCCTCAACTTAGCCTAAAAAGAACTTAATAAAACACAACCTCATTTCAATAGGTAAAGGCCACTTTCCTAAAACGATCATAGCCCTCTGTAAAGTGTCTGCCAGAGAAAACTCAGGTTGCCAAAGGAATCTGCTGTTTGTTCCAGCCAATGCCTGAAGATAGGATCCCTGTCTTGCCTAAATTCAATAGGGCCAGTTAGCAAACTCTGATGGATTTCATATGGATCAAATTTCCTTCCACCTTTTGGTAATTGTTTACTTCCCTGACTCTACTGAGTCCCACTTACACGTGTATCTACACCCTAATTTTCTGTTTAAAATGCCTAGTCACATTTGTAAAAATCAAAGTTGAGTGGAATTCATATCGTACTCTTTTCTCTATGGCAATAGTATATTAATGGTTAAAATCTGTCCTTACCACTTTAATCAGTGCCCAGCTTTTTTTCTGTTTGAAACCACTTTTCTTTCCAAAAAAAGAAAAACAAATAAACAATACATTGAAAAATATAACAATCAAAGTGTATTAATTAATATAAGCTAAAAACCTATGATGTCATGATGAAACCAGGAAAAACAACATATTTGAAGACAGAAAACTAAAAGTAAATGATTGCTAGATGATTTTTGAGAAAGAAAAATAATGATAAGGAAAGAAAAAATAGTTTTAGAAAATAAAATAATGTATGCATATTTCCAAATAGAAAAGAAATGACTATGAATTCACTTCTCTGAAATCACCATTTTCACATTTTATGGTGGAAACAAGTAATATCCCTTGAACCATAAAAATCCGAGTCCTTGATGACGAAGCCAAAGTTGCCTTCCTTCTTCATAGATTATCTTTCTACACACAAAGAGTTTGGCCTAAACTTTCTTTATTCATAGCAATGAATAATATTATATTTCCACTTTCATTCCCATTGTAGAGCATCTATCATTTTATTTTACCTCTTTGTTTTTTTTTTGACGGAGACTCGCTCTGTTGTCCAGGTTGGAGTGCAGTGGTGAGATCTTGGCTCACTGCAACCGCCACCTCCCAAGTCTAAGTGATTCTCTTGCCTTAGCCTCCCAAGGGTGTAGCTGGGACTACAGGCATGTGTCACCACTCCCAGCTAATTTTTTGTATTTTTAGTAGAGATGAAGTTTCATCGTGTTAGCCAGGATGGTCTCGATCTCCTGACCTCGTGATCCGGCAGCCTAGGCTGCCCAAAGTGCTGGGATTACAGGTGTGAGCCACCATGCCTGGCCTGTTTTACCTCTTCCATATTTTAGCATTATGTGACTTGAGACAAAAAAGATGATGCATATCCTCTCACACAATAAAATGCTGTTTCTTTTTTCCAAGTAGGAATTACTGCTCTACCTAATTCAATCCATATATGCAATACAGAAAACTACCTTTCATTTATAACTGCTCCAGAACTAAGGCACAGAGTGCTGTCTTTACCTGTCATTACTCTGGATACCAATTTAAACCAAACACTGCTTAGAGTACTATTTAATAAGTTTTAAAAGTCATCTCTTTACCTTGTTAATTAATCCCTGATTATCTTCACCTACATTTTATTTTTATTTTTTTAATTGCATTTTAGGTTTTGGGGTACATGTGAAGCACATGCAAGATTGTTGCATAGGTACACACGTGGCAGTGTGATTTGCTGCCTTCCTCCCCTTCACCTGTATCTGGCATTTCTCCCCATGCTATCTGTCCCCAACACTATGTATGTGTTACTGATTTATATACATAATATGTATATGTATACTTGTCAGCTTCAACTAATCAGAAGTTGTATGAATATAGCCATTGAAAAGTATTCTTGCCTCCATAAACATTCCCATGAAGAAATATCCTTGCCTACATAAACTTTCTTATGTTGAGAAGAATAGAGGACAGAAAGTTGAGAAATCCTGAAAGACTGAACATAGACGCAGAGATTGAGATGAACAAAATAATACTGCTTTATTCCATTTAGAAAAAAAAATGTGCCACTTCCTTCCAACATTCATTTAAATCTACATAAACACATTCTTTGAGGCTGAAGCAAATCTGACTAATTTGCAGTGTGAAAATAAAATACAAAAACCATTCTTGGAGTTATTTCTAAGTAGAAATAAGATCAGAATTGTCTCTTTTGGAAAAATCAGATTTTTCAAACGAATCTTCATGGGCCAACAACTGTTCAAAAACAATGTTAGCATCATGTGCGGAAATGATAAGTTTTCTAGGATGTGACGTTTTCAGCAATGGAGAATTACTAAATTTTATAAATGAAAATACCACTACTAAAATCAGAATGCTATAAATAGAATGATGTCTTTTGTTCATGAAGTTGATATACTAGGTGAAGGAAAATAATAATAAAAGTGAGCTATTTTGTGACAAAGAGGTCTTGGGGTAAACGCCACAGCCGCAAGTGCCGCCAGCCAGTATTCTTGGGGCAAATGGGGAATGGTTACACTAAAAGCTGCTGTATCACCTTTAATTGAAGAGTTCCCTTTTCAGTCCTGCATATCACCAGCTATCCTCTATGAACTGGAATAGGAATGGCAGAGTATCATGTAATATCAGCTTTTATCACACTGCCACGTGTGTACCTATGCAACAATCTTGCATGTTCTTCACATGTACCCCAAAACCTAAAATGCAATAAAATAAATAAATGGAAAAAAAAGATAAAATAAAAAAATAAAGAAGCCTTAAAAAAATATTAAAAACACGAGGGCTGAATTGAATGCATCGTATCTTTGCCGCAGAGGATATCAAGTGTTTTAAATCTATAATCTCAAAAGATTCTTGACTACAATTTAATCTATGCACATGATGCTTAATTTCCAACCCCACCCCAACTCCACAAAGGGATATATTTAAAGTATTTTAAAATAATGAAAACATCTTAATTATCAGAGCAATCCATTTGGCTGATGTTGTGAACAGAAGGAAGCAAGTAAAAGAAAGCCCACATCATTTCACTGTAATAATGTATGATAGACAATGAAGTTCACTTATAAAACATTTTTGCTTTTGTTCAGTAAAATCTGGCTTTCCTTTCACTGGTAAAAATTCTATTGTTTCTAATGGAAAGACAGGGGAAAGAATCAGATGTAAGTGTTCCACTTGTTAAATGATCAAAAAGAAAAGACTAGCCTTAGCCTGTGCTGATGATTTCATATAAATAAGCATATAAGATTTTCACAAAAGTTTCTTCCTATTTCTGTAATTATCATTTTAAAAGTTGCTAATCAGCTATTTACAAAATATCCAAGTTTCTTATACCACCAAGGAGGGTGGAAAATGTAGTATAATCTCTGCTAAGTGTCTCATGCAACAATAGCCATTTCAAAGCAAGTTTTAAGGAAAGATTTAGACTGAGAAACATGATTTTAATTTCTAAAGCATACATTGGTAATAAATTTCTTAGCTTTTTAAGGCCCATATAGTATTTCCATGTCTGTAACAGAAGAGGCTGCAACTATCAAATTCTTAAAGTTTTTAATAAGTTTAAAACTTATGTTTTTAAGTTTTCAAATAAATAGTTCATCTGACATATTTTACTGGTTCTAAAAATTAGCAACCAATAATGAAAAATTTTTAAAGCTTATCTAGAATGGTTACCTTTTCTTGATCACATCCTAGCTGATAATTTCAGCTACTTTTATAACGTCATCGACCTGTCACTAAAGCAGCTCCTATGAGGTTCAAAACAGCAATAACAACCCTGTCAAGAACAGTAATAAAAAATAGCAAAAACCAATCAAACAGATAATTTCTTAATCCCAGGGGATCTGAAAGAGACTTTGGAATATTAAAAAGGAAAACATAAACTAATAGATAGTGTGAAGTAGGAAAGTTTGGGGAGGGAACACTTAACCAATTAAACAATAAACCTAACTAATAATGAAGAAACCTAGACATACAAATAGTACTATGATTCTACACTGGGGAGTCCCTAGTTTGTTTGTTTTATAGGTTTTTAAGTTTTACCACAGGAAATAATGAAAATATCTAATTCATCTTAGAGACCCATTTTTGACAAAACAAGGAGACTTACTTAATGTTTTCTTTTTGAAACGCATGTATGTTAGCAGAGTAATCAATAGCTTTTGTTTCCTGATATTCCACCTTCTAATAATCTGATTGAGTTGAACAGACAACTGAACAAAGCAAGATCAATTCCTTTGCACTCTCTAGCCGTACACTTATATAAGGAGTAAAATTATTTTCCTCATAATTTCAAACAAATTAAACCTATTAAATCAGTCATATAATAAAATGTCCTCCTTATTGTCAAGTTCACCAGGAAAAAAAAAAAAAAAAAAAAAAAAAACCTGTGATTATTTCCTTAATTTAAATTGCAAAAATATAATCCTTCTATATGAGCCAGGTATGATAAATGAGGTTTAGTTTTAGCATCATGAAGGTTCATTAGATGTGAACTTACATATTCATGAGGGGACAAGTCCCTAAAAGTTTCTAAGGCTTCATGATCATTATTAGAGAGTTGATTTTTGGTAAATTCACATTGCTAAGATATTTTGATTCAGATTATACATAGTGGAGCCAGGTTCTCTGTTTATAATTAAAAGCAACTAAACAGCAATTTTGCATTCTGTTCAAGAAAACTGCATTTGGATGTGCCCAATCCTCTATAGTAAACACAGCATCTTTATAATCTCTAAGAAAATGATTTAGGGTTTTCTGCTTTTAGGTTGTAAGTAATAAAACAATTATAGGTTTTAAAAGAGTAATTTGCTTATAAGTAGGCAATTCCCAGAGAATATATTTTCACTCAGTTCCTGAGCTACTGTTTTCTAGTCTCTTACTATGCATATGCATATCCCTTCCTGCCAGTGCCAAGCAGTCTGGTTTCTTAACACACTTTTATTTAATTTTTTTCCCATGGGCCAAATCAAGCAGTAGATCTTGAAACCTAGATAGACTTGTTGCTAGAGATGGGGCCAAGGCGTAATTCTGAAGCATATTTCTCCTTAAAATGGAAAAGCATGCACACTTGTGAAGATTTCTATATTTGCTAAAGCAGACCTAACCTAACCTCTCAAAAATTATATTGAATAAATGCTACTTAATAAGGTAATCAACTTCAAGGATTTCACAAATATTTACTGAATTTCTACTTTGTAATACTTTTGATGATTACAGCAGACAAACTCCAGAGCTTACTAAACATATGCGGTTACTAAACAGAATTTCATAAGAAAGCGGAACAAAACATTTTTCTTATTTTTTAGGCACTTGGCTTATTAAGTTAAGAATTTGCTGATGGAAAGCAGTTACAGTAAATAACTAGGCAACAGGTAACCAAGAAATAAGATAGGTAATTATAAAGGGCATAGTTACACATAAACATAAGATCAAGGACAAATAGATCAATGTGTTCAATAGGATTGGGGAAGGTATTCTAGAAAAGTGGAAGCTGAATAACAGTATCATACATATGTGGACTGACTTTATTTTTATTTTTTATTTTTATTTTTTTTTGAGACAGAGTTTCGCTCTTGTTACCCAGGCTGGAGTGCAATGGCGCGATCTCGGCTCACCGCAACCTCCGCCTCCTGGGTTCAGGCAATTCTCCCGCCTCGGCCTTCCAAAGTGCTGGGATTACAGGCGTGAGCCACCACGCCCGGCCGTGGACTGACTTTAAAACAACAAAAAAATAAGTAGACAGAAGCTTATCCACATAAGAAAGAATTTAAGCAAAATAATAGAAAGAGGAATAAACTTAGAACAAAGAGATGAATGGTAAAGTGTCTCAACAGACCACGACAATTGTACGTGTTTATTTAGATGTCTGAATAAGTGACAGGGACTAGCACTAGGTAATTAGCTCCCTTAGAATTGAAAGCAAATTCAATAATTAGTAATGTGGACTAACTAATAATGTGACATTTATTTCCATAGAAATAACCTTTGTCTTATTTTTTTTTATGATGGCTCATCCTCTTCTCTACAATTGTATTTCTTACAATAATGTGATTTACTAAATTTATTTTACACGTATACATTGAGTTCTTCCATAGTCTATTATGTCGTTAAGTGCTGTAAACATAAACATGAACATAACTGTTTTGGCCTTCATAGAGCTTACAGCTGAGGTTAGCAGGATGGGGGACAGCACAGTTGTACAATTAAAGAGACATGTCAATTGGAAATTCATTACGTTTGCAAGTTAATAAATTTATCTTTGAAAAAGTTTTCATAGAAATAGCTTTGCAATTTGAAAAAAAATCACATGATCTTAATCCATTTGTTAAGAAAAGGTTGTCATTAGGAAACAGGCTACAATGAGGCTCCACGCTCTGGTTTATGAATTACAGGATTGTTATGATTATTATACATGCCATATGTTATTCTCCAGATGGTCAAGAGCTCTGAAACACACTGTCTATATGTACGATATCAATAGACCTGCTTAATTGTGTCTAATGTACATCTTTCTTTGTTTCATAAATTGAATATACTTAGAAAGAAAGGGTCTTCACTTTTAAGAAGCCATGACATGACCGTGAATAAATTAGGAGCACCGAAGGCAAATACACTGCTATCATTAAATGAAGTTCAGAACTACTTGAAAACAAACAAACAAACAAACAACCACAACAACAACAAAAACCACTAAATGCAGAATTCCAGGAGTGAGAAGAAAGGCTTCAGACAAGCTAGCTATTGTTTCCATTTTGCAACCTAAACAAGGAACTCCAATTAAATAAAGAGTAGATTTTGATGCTTATAGTGATTCTAAATAACAAATGGGAAAAATATAGGAATAATATCTAGTCCGTGTTAAAAGAATGGGAAATATAGAAATGATCTATGTCAAATATTTACACTACTATCTGTCAGAATAGGAGCTAAATAAGTGGTAACTTGATTGAAGTTAAAATTGTTTTATGTTGATGTTGGTTGCACAAGAGATAATTCATTAAACTGAATGAATTATATATATACGTACATATGCATACACACATGTACACACACACACACACACACACACACACACACACATATATATATATATATATATATATATATACATATATATTTTTTTTTTTTTGAGATGGAGTCTCACTCTGTCACCCAGGCTGGAGTACAGTGGCACAATCTCGGCTCACTGCAACTTCTGCCTCCTGGGTTCAAGGGATTTTCCTGCCTCAGCCTTCTGAGTAGCTGGAACTGCAGGTGCGTGCCACCATGCCCAGCTAATTTTTTTTATTTTTAGTAGAGATGGAATTTCATCATGTTGGCCAGAATAGTCTCGATCTCTTGACTTTGTGATCCACCTGCCTCAGCCTCCCAAAGTGTTGAGATTACAGGCGTGAACCACCGCACCTGGCCATTTTACATATTTTTTAGATCGCATGATTTATAAAAGAAATTAGTATTCAGAGTAAATATTATATTGCCAATTACAAATGAGAAAAATGCTGGTGACATTGATTATACTATTGAGAGGTATACAAATTATATATACAAAGCACTGTCCACAGTATTTGTACTCTCATAAACAGTAGCTAATAAACTAAATGTGTTTTGGAGTCTTAAGTATTTTTAAAACTATATTTTGTGAAATATCTAGTAATTAGTAATAATGTAATATTTATGGAAGTTCCTCTATGACATTGTAATAGTCTGTATTAGTTTCCCATTAGCACTTTCGAAAACTTACCACGTACTAATTATCTTACAATCTTGGAGTTCAGCATCCAAAATGAGCTTTACAGTGACAAAACAGAAGTGCAGGCAAAGCTTCCTTCCTTCTGGAATCAACAAGGGAAAAACTTTGTCTGTCTTTTGCAGCTTTTGGATGCAGACCTGCACTCCTTGGCTCATGGTCCCTTTTATCTTCAAAGTGCATCATTGCAGCCTTTGCCTTTGGTCACATTCTCTTTCCTCTATCTTGACCTGCTTAACTCCCTCTTATAATGACTCTTGTGATTACATGGAGACCACTTACATAATCCAAACTAATCTCCCCATCTCAACATTCTTAACCTTTTGCAAATTTTCTTTTGCCATGTAAAATGTCTGCAAATTCTCTTTTGCCATGTAAAATAATAAAATCATGGATTCTGGGGACTACAAAGTGGACATCTTTGAAGAACTATAATTCTGACTACCATACAGTCCTTGAGAAATACATTCTAATTATACTCTCAAAACAACCCAATAAAGTAAGATTCACTGTCCCTATTTTACAGACGGACAATTGTAGGCACAAATCTAACAAATAACAGGCTTATCTCTACTCTCTCTATCTGCAACCTTATCTTTCCACCTGAAAATTCTGCTTATTTCAGTCTTTCCTATTGGGAAATCATTTACCCTTAGTAAAAAATATAATGAAAGATTGCACATTCATCCTTCCCATTGGCTTTCAAGGGTGTACCTTAGGATGATAAAAACAACGGCCAACTGTACCTCCGGAATGGCTGTTTCTTTCTTCCATTGCTGGGAGGGCAGTGTCTCAACTTGGCTGATGCGCTTCTCCACATATATGGGCAGCAGCAACAGTCAACACACGGGTTTTCAGAAGCTGACATTTGCTTTATTTAGCGGTAACTTCCTAGTGACTGCTCCTAATGATGTCTATTTAAAACCTCATCTTCTCCCTAGACCCTTCTCTGGCAAAAAAAAACAGTTTAAAGCTGCTGTTTCTGGACTCCATGTTTGGATCCTCTTCCACAAACACTCCGTTCATGGAGCTGTTTTCTCTCTCCTGGATTTTCCCTCTGGGGTCCCCTTCCACACTCTCCCATGGAAGCCTGTCTTCCCCTCCTAAACTCCGTCTCTCTCTATTCCCTTCCACTCAGTGTGGAAGATGCTTTCCTCTCCTGGATTCCACCTTTCTGGATTCTCTCACTCAGTGTGAGAGTTAGCTGTTTCTTTCTCTCTCCTTCTCCTGTTTCTCTACAAACAAAGAAACAAACAAAAAAGCTGCTGTTTATGTGAGCTACTCTATAGGGTTGTTCAAAGAACAATTCCTGCTGAGCCCTCTGGTGGTGGCCACAGGGCAACACAGTCCTTGGAAAAACAACAACAACAACAAAACTCCTGTGCTGCCTAGATTAGATGCCATCTAATAGGACGTTTCGAGTCAACCCTTGGCCCCATTTGGCTATAACGTTAAGTGAAACATAACTTATAAAAGACTTTGGAAGCTCGCAGGAAGCCATAAAATTATTCTCCTATGACTTCTCCCTGTCACATTAATTAGTGCACAGGGATAATTAGGCAAAACAAGATCCAGGTTACACAAGGTTATTCCATTATTTCCTAAAATCAACGTTTCAATTAAAGTCTAATAATAATGTAAAATGTATGCATATAATATATTACAAAGACACACAATCAAACCCATACATGTACATGTATATTTGGCACACTCACATATATATTTGTATACATATAAATACAGAATATATATTTATTATATATGCACAAGGATACATCAAGGGATACATTCCAACTTGCTACCGTTAACTCCAATGGAGGTAAATCTAGTTGAGCCACTCTGGTATTTTATCCCAGCTGAGGTAGTACCCTCTCTTGGAACATTTCTGAGCCCTTCCCTAAAGGCGACAGAACTGCCCTATATATAGCTTTATCATTGCACTTGCTTAGCATTGCCTGCTTTAGTCAATCTGCCTGACTTCAATTACACTATAGGCAACTTGAGGGGACAGACCATACATTATTCATCTGCATAATTCCTGAAACATGATAGAAGTTAAAAAATAATTGGCTGACTTAAACAGGCATGCAGTCACACTCTAGTTACCTGAGGTCAAGGCCAGCTGTGAGGTGCACTGGATAATCCAATAAGGCATTTGGGCTTACTCAGTGACTTCACACCTTTACTGGTGACAGGCCCACCACATGGCTGTTCGGATTTCCATATTTCCATTTACTTGTATCCCTCTCTAGCTCTCACTTTCCATTCTTCTTTTACATTAGTTTAATATTGCTCATGGAAGTCTAGGACTGTTCAGGTCCGGGGTTAGAAATTGAAGAGGATATTAGAGAAAAAAAATCAGTAGACTATTAGGAAATAATCCAGAAAATAAATTAACAATCTTTTTCCCTAGCTCCTGTGTGAAGATTTTTTAAAGGAAGAAAGCAAACAGAAAACCAAAGGAAAAGGCAAAATGATTGCAAAGTGCTACAGAAGCCAGCAAGCAAAAACAAACCTAATTCTGTCTTCTTCCAATTTGGAGAAATTTCAACATAAGAACCACACTGGCCAGCTTAGGCCACGTGCAGATCCCATTATGTAAGTCCACTGATTACTGAGTTCAACCCACTTGAGACACCAGAATCTTGGCCACAATATTAGTTTGGTTGATTAGTCAGGTAGCTTTCTTTAATAATACCTCAAAGGGTTGTGGCTTTTGGCAAGAATAGAGCTAATTCTAGCTTAATTGTCATATAAAATTTTCCCTAAAGCACAGTAGCCACTGACCTTATGCTTCTTCTTATGACACACTTTCAGACATCCCTCCTGAGTATAATAACATACCCTGGTGTTACTGTTTAACAGCTTAAGACCATAGTAGACGGTCCTGTCGCCACTGTCATTTCACCTCTTCTGCAAAGAGAAAAATATATCAGGACTATATCCCTCAGACCTCTGAACCCCCATTTTATTCTTTCTAAAACAACCTCCAGTAGTGATCCTTTGTCCTTCACAGAATGAAGATTCTTAGCACAAAGCAATTTAAACACTACCTTTTCTCCAAACCGTTCAGAATTTCCAAATCCTATTGTATCCTCTCTTCCCTCCAAGCTGTCAAAGAATTCCATGTGTATTTCTCTCCAAGTACAGCATTCATTTTTCCCTCTTCAGAAGTTCCTTAAAGATAAGAACTATGTTTTATATACCTTTCTATTTGCTATAGCATTATTTTAACAACTATATTCTATTGATCACCTGTTTGAACATCAAGGCTATGGTGGCCTCATTTGTTCTAAGAATTGAATAGTATATCTCTACGGTATAATGTACAACATTTAATTGCTGCTATGATGTTTGGTAAAGAATCAAACTTTATTTTCAGAAAATAAAATCAAATTTAAAAAATTTTCAAAGTACCTCAGAGGGAGGATCAACAATTTGGAAAAACATTTTTGCTTTCTACTGGGGAAATGTGTTATAATTCCTGAAGATCTGGCCTTACCCATGTTGTTTTTCAGTTTCTGACAAAATCCAGAATGCACTGGTCACCTCTGGTTGTCGCTGAGTCTCCAGGAAACAGTTTTATCCAAAGTCTCTTCCTGATAGAGCATGGCTCAGGCAGAAAACTGTTCTTCCAAAAAGGAAGACATTCTTGCCTGTCCAGAGATAACTCTTTTATAACACATGCTAGAAATTCATTCCTAATGATTCATTATCTCAAATATTCGGACCTTTTAAATCTTAAAAAGAGACCACAAGGATGAAGAAAATTGTAATAAACAGAGAAGGATTAGATTTCAAAGAAACATGAGGTCAAATTTAAAGCACTGAATAGTTGGCAGTACTTCACATCCTTTATACACAAATTTAAATAAATACAAAATATTAAGGCATGGAACAGCTGTAAGGAAGTGAAAAAATTTCTACCCATCTGCTTACTTACTATAAACATGTTGAAACTTTCAAAAATACAAAATAGGAGATTATTTTCAATAATTCAACCCCATTTGAGAAGTATTCTTTGTACCTACCAATTAGGTAACTGGCATTCCTAATATGGACAGGAAATGAAGATAATAATAATATACATTTATTTTACAGTCTTATAAAGTCTGGCCTTGAACTAAATTTAAACCTGTGTTTGACCACCCTCTAAATACAAAATAAATCTAATTTCACCTCTTATTTCAAACATCTTTTCTCTTCTTTCAGATTATCCCACAAGCCTTCTTAGCTGGCACCCCCTGCTCCCTTCTGTTCTTTGTTGCATTAGCATTCAGGATTTGACATAATTTTTGGAAAGCATACTGAGGGTCATATACTGTACTATGGATATTCTATGTACTACACAATTCTTAGAACAAATGAAGAAAGTACAGCCTTGATATGTCTGAGTGCTGATTCTCATTCAGGATCTGTATAACATATTGTGCCTCTGATTTTCGTCACTAAAAATAGCCCATTATAATGGCTGAACAAGATAATGGCTTGTAGTGCAGGACCTGGTATACAGCAGTCAGATTTGTAGCTCAGGCTCACATACTGAACAATGATGTTCATTGTGCTTCAGCAATAGACCAGTTGGATTTTAGTCATGATCCTAAATGCCAGAAAAATTCTAAGTAGCCTCCATTTCCAGCCATATATTCCTAGAAATATTTTTTTCCCACTGCTAAGATATCTTTTTTCCACTGCAAATATATCTTTCTCTTATTTTTCGCCTTTCTGGAGTGGGGAAAAAGACAAAATGTGGGATAAGAGTTAAAAGATTTAGCTTCCAAAAACAGTAGAGCTTTGCTTCAAATGTAAAGCGTACATTTGAGACTTATAACTCCATGAAGAGTGTGTTTGAGGCTTCTACACAGCACTCTATATAGATTCACTTCAGAAATATTTAAGCATCACAAAGTTATGTAGTCAGGATGACATTAACATCCAGATGTAAGAACTGAATGTAAGTAAGCTATTCAACATCGATTACCAACATTAATTCTGTTACTTATTAAGACACTAACTTGTTCTTGAACTGTGAAGCTTTTGAGTTTTCAAATGTATAGGACACATTTATATGAATTGTTGTTTCTATGACATTTCCAATTTCATCCCACAAACATGCTGTAAAAGCTATTACATTTTATTGCATTATTTATTAAGCAATTGAGCTCAATCTTTTTATGCCACATTTTATATTCTAAAGACATGTTATATTGGCTTAAGCATCTTATACTTTATCTATTTTGTATGCACAGCTTATTATCTTTATATACTGATATTTACATATCTGATCAAGTACAAAACATCAGCACACAATGCAATATGATACCTTAGTTTAATTCAATATCACTTTCAACTGGTTCTATCTTTAAATATTAATTTAGGTAAATGTGAATGCACAATAGTGTAATTACTTCAAGCAAAAACATATTTCATCTATTTTTAGAACTATAGAAGTAAAATATATGTGCCTATTTTCCAACTATGAAAAATGTATTGAAAGTTGTCATGCATTCAACACTCTAAGTGGCTTCACTACGAAACAGAACGTGATGATTTTAAATACAACTTCATAGACACATTTTGTCACTTTCCAACCAATAAATTTACACAATCAAGTCTTTCTCTGTAATTATTTATGGCAGATGTTGAAAACTGCCTGAAAAAGTCATCTAGAGCTGGTGTCTGGATACACTTGTTTTATCCCACACACACAAAAAAGGGATCGACATTTTAACATTAAACAAACATACATAAAAGTCAAAATCTGACATCTTGTACCAACTAGGCCATAATCCTAAAGAGAAACAATTTACTGGGCTTGGGTGTCGTCTTTGACTGTCTTTATGGACGAGACAGAGGCACAGCAGTTTGCTGTAGCCACACTGTATTTCCTAATTTAATACCAGTACAGTGAATATAGACTCTTTGGGAGGCATTTGTGTTTGTTATTCTTCATCTGTGATGTTTATATTATGGAAGAACACAAATGCAGAATATCTTTTTGACGGGGGGGACAGATTTGCATAAGTACTAGTTGGGATGACGTCTTGGAAATACCTAATGGAGAAACTCTTCCAAAACTGTCATCGGTTTTTTCTATGTTTATGAAATGAAAATCCCACATTTGTTCTTTAGTTTGTTTCACTGTTTCTAACCTCCCCCATCCCCGCCAGCCCAGTCTTCATTGTTCCTTCTTTGTTCAGCTTAGGTTAACATGGAACATTGTATATTAACAGAGTCGTATCATTGAGCAAATACTGAGTAAAGCAACTAAGGGAATTTAAGAAAAAAGGACATTTCTTTTCTAACTCCCGGAACCTGCAGTAAAATGTAAACAGAAAACAGGAGATACTTTATACCCTGAACATATTTGATTGTCCTTAATTAATTTAGCGTCCTTTCCCCCAGCTCATTACATATGAATGTGATTTGAGAGAACATTGTTCAAGCTGTTTTCAATAATACCTATGAGGCTCTAAGTAAGGCATAGAGCCTTCGTGAGCTTCATTTTGTTTTTCTGTTAAAGAAGTATCTGGTATAGGTGTTAAGAGCACAGAGTGAAGTATCAGACTGCCTGGGTTTGAATGTCGACCGTGCCATTCATTTTGAGACCTAGTGCAAGGCACCTAAAGTCTCTGGGCTTTGGCATCTGCTTCTATCCAATACAGATGACCACAGTAGCATCTCCCACCTAGGGTTAATTTGCAGATTAAATGAGTTATTATTGCAAACCACTCAAAACAGTAGCTGGCATATAATAAATATTATGTAAGAATTTGTTAACAATAAATGAAACTGTCAATATAGTCTAGATTATGTCTAAACAAATCATCAGCTTTCAAATTATGTCTACTTTGATTTCATATCTGTCACTTGATAATACATTAATTAAAATACCTCTTTAAATATGTGATATTAAATAACTTACCATTATTATTAATGCTGATTTCAATTTTTTAAAAATTATCATGATCAAATATTATTTAGATGAGCCTGTACACTATACTTGCAATTGTGAAAAATAAACATAAGCTTAAATATGGAAATTCACTACTCAAAGTCACGTCGATGACTTAGAATGGAGTAAAGCTGTGGTTCTATTTTAAAACACAAACAACTTAATATCTGTATGTCATTTCCCACATGACAAATATAAGTTAAGAAGTTGGGAGTTTTATTGCACTCTTATTCTGAGAATTTACAGTGGTGCTGAGGAAGTAAAATCTCTTATTGGATAACGGTGCTGGCTTTTTTTCCAACCTAATTCTACTCGTATCCACTTTTCTTACCTATGCTTAGAAAAAATTACTAATTCTGTTGTGAGTATTTCAACTTTAAAGAAACTCTGACTTCTTTAAAATAATTCTGCCATTCTTTGTACTTACTATGGTTTCAATATCCTTACATATAAAAAATTCATTCCAGAGAGTTTTAATTTTGCTGTTTAATTCCAGGGTGATGATACGTCCAAAAATGTTGAAATGTCTTACTAAAACTAGTGACCTAATTCCATATGGAAATGTAATTGAAACCAGTATTGTTCTGTGCTGGAATGTTTCAAGTTTTTCCTCTTTCAAATAAAAATCTATTTTAAACTATACTCCATGACTCATTGAGTATCATTGTCAAATGAAATTTAATTCAGAAAGAAAAAATATTTCTATAAATGCTTACAATAAAGGAGCAGGAAGGAAATATGTAGTATAACTAGTCTAATGCCATTATTAAGAGAGGAAGTCATTTAAAACCAGATGGGTTGTCAAAAGTTTATTCCAGCCCAGACTGGAATTGTGTCATCCTACTCAGTCTCCATTTTGTCATGAATCGTCTTTAATGTAAGCCAGAATATTAAACAAGTCTCTAATAAAGAAACACAAATGAAATCTGCACACTAAATGCATTATTTTTGTCATTGCTTCTATAAAACACTGAAACTCATTAACATTGTTGACCAGTGACTAGAGAAAAGGCTAATAAAAATTTTATTTTCAATTTATATCATTGGTCCATAAGTTCAAAGTGTTTACTGCAGGTATTTTTTAACACCAAATATTTTATATTTTGCTATATCATGAAATAAATTTCAAATTTTAGAATGGTAAGCATGTTGTACTCTGTCAAAAGCGTGAAAAATAGCTCTTGCTTAAATACAGACATTATTGTTACATCTGCTACCACATCTCAGGATTTTTGCATCCATTATACATCCACAAACACTTACACATACACACACATGAGCACAGTGCATTGTTTAAATGACATGTGTGCCCTACAGAAATTAAGTGCAATGTGAAGGGAATATAGATATTTAGGTATTTTATATAATTAATAAAATTTGATGTATGATAATTTATAACAAAATTGTACAATACAGAAAACTGTAAAGAATTTTAAATGAACTCATACTCTATTTACCTGCTGATAGCCACTGCAAATTTTCTGTGTTTTGTTTTGTCTTTCTAGACTCCTTCTGTCCATTTGTGTTTCTGAGTCAAATCTGAGTATATAATAGCTGATTTCTTTTGTTCAAGGTTAGTGCATGTACTTTAAGACATTAAATATTTTAGAAAGGCCAAATATATTTTTTCACAACTTATAGGTTTACTTATAATAATTTATGTCTCTTCTTCATTTAAAAATTTTGATTAAATATTTGTAATATTCTACTTTAAAATATAATGGAATTTATGTCTATACATTTACCTCCAAATAAAACTGGCTAAATTTACTTAATATTAATACAGCTTTATTAAATTTTGAAGTATTTTCTTATTATAGTTTTTGTATAATAATTCACTCACAAGACATCTGCAGGCCAATTCTCCGCATGACCTTGGACTGACCCATTTCTTTCTCATTTCCTGCTTGCAATTCTCAAGAAAAATTGTGTAATACGCTGAGAATGCAACATTTTAAGATGGTGGGGGACTGGCTGGATGTCACCTATAAATGGGATGTCATTGATGACTGCTTTAGTCCAGCAAGCTACTTGCCTCAGGGCATAAAAGCCAGGGTGGGCTGATTTCTGGGGTCCCTCAGCTGTAGTGCAAGTTAGGCATGCACAGATGAGACTTCACTTGCCCCAGAATGCTTTTTATAACCTTGGGGAACAAGCTGACAATGAATTTTAGGTTTCTGTTGTCCCTTGTGGTCCATTAGTAAGTAACAAATCCATTTCATGTAGCTTGTGAGTGTGAGTGTACTGTTTTGCTGGACATCTTGGTAACAAGTACACAATGAACCTGCTCCACAACATCTTGAAACTGATTTTCATTTATGCATTCAATAAATATTTTTGTGCCCATGACATGTGTGTATTAATTCTAACGCTGGTATTAGGAACTGCTGGAGAATGGGTAATTTAAAAGAGAAGAGGTTTACTTGACTCAGAGTTCCACAGGCTGCACAAGAGGAGAGTGCAGCCTGAGGAGGCTGGGAAGGCCTCAGGAAATTTACAGTCATGGCAGAAGGCAAAGGGGAAGCAGGCACATCTTCATATGACCAGCAGAAGAGATTTCATGAAAGGTGATGGGGTGCTACACACTGTCAAACAATCAGGTTTCATGAGAACTCTACCATGAGACAGCACTGGGGATGAGGCTGAGCCGCTAGAAACCACCCCCATGATCCAGTCACCTCCCACCAGGCCCTGCTTTCAAAACAGGGGGTCTCAATTAAACACGAGATTTGGGTGGAGACACAGCCAAACAATTCTCTTAGATGCTAAGGCCAAAAACAAGGAACTAACACCACCAAAGCAGCAATAAAGCCCTGCCCTAACAGAATTTACTTTCTGATAGGTAAATATATGATAAATAATTCAATAAGTTGATCTAGAATATGATAGAAATGAGTGATGAGTGCTATGAATGAAAAAAACAAAGCAGGATAAAATGATAAAAACTAATGGGAAGTATTGTTTTAGATAGAGTAGTTTCTCAAACCTTGAACAGAATGCACAATAAACTAAGGGAATCCACAATGTGTTTACCGTGAATACTACGGTGACGTAGAATACAATGCTGCCAATAACCACATGAGTGGGGAAGCAGATCCTTTTCTAGTCTAGCATTCAGATGAAATCCTGACCCTAGCTGACACTTTAATAATTGCCAGTTTGTGAAATTTAAATCAAAAGACTGAAGACATGACCAGCTTCTTGACTCATAGAAACAGTGAGATAAGAAATGGATGCTGTTTTATACTACTGTATTTGCTGTAATTTGTTATCCAGGAATCTAAAGCTAAAACACATTTTAGTCCTGCTGTAAAAAATATCTAAAATTGTAATGATGGCATTAGAATTGAGCAACGGGCATTATTCTGGAAAAATTTTGAGAAATATTATAGACAAACTCTAAGTTGCCTTGAACCTGTTAGTGTAAATATGGACTTTAGGACACTGCTCTTGAGGGTTCAAAAATCAGTTGAGGAATCCTTGTAATACAGTGACAGAAAGATTAGAAAAACTGCCTCCTGCAGTTATGTGAATAACAAAAGATGTGAAGATGAGTTTCTTTATCTAGCTGAGGATATTTTCAAGCAAAATATGGACAGTGCCACCTGATTCTATTTTTCTTTCTAGATATAATAAAATACGAAAGGACATAGATAGTCTAAGAGAATAACTTAGAAAAAATAGTTTAAAAAAATCCAGATCTCGATGGTTTTGAAAATACAAATTCTTTTCAGAAGGCAATGAATGCTAAAGTTCACAAATGTCTTCCAAAAGTATGGCATGAAGTCCTAAAGGTACAACTACAAAATCTTTTACTATGGCCTCACAAAGATCAAAAGGTCAGAGTATTTAGTCACACAAATGATCCATAAATAAATTGATAATATACCAAACAGGTTTCTCTGAATCTCTCAATCAGCCTCAAGACTGAAAGCCTTGTCCTTCAGCAATCTAAATAAGAAGTAGGGAGAGATTATCTCAAAAAGAACTGTGGCTGCAACTTTTACCTAATAAATTAAACTTCATTGAAATCCACAAGAGATTCATAAGGTATTTGAGAAAATGATTTCAGGAGGTTTGCCTGAATGATACACAAAAAGTACAAAATAAAAGGAGGTTGCAGAGCCCCCAGAATTCCACTGGCAGAAAGCACACTGATCAGCTGCTCAGATACAAACACACGCCAACTTTTGTAAAAGGAAAGACGACTCAAAGGATAGAACCAAGAGAACAGAGGGTGGAGTGGAGAGTGATGGAGAATTGTTCTTAAGCCTGGAAATCTAATAAGGAATTTTCAACATTCTTTAAACTGGATTTCAGAAACTTATTTTTCTTCCTATTTCTCATTTATTAAGGTGTATGTTTTATAATTCATATCCTATGCCTTCCCCGCCATTATATAGTGCTAAGGCTCTACAGATGTCTGAAAATAGAAAGAAACTTTGTCCTGGGAAACTTACTTGAGTAATTACACTCAAGAACATGATCTGCACCAGAAACTAACTTAAACGATGAGATTTTGGACTTTGATCAGATGCATCCTGGGATGAGATTTGGGAGAACCATGGGAAAGAATGGATGTGTCTTTCATGTGGAAACAATATGGGTAAATCTATGTCATGAAACATGATTCAATCCGGGCTCTTACCCCTGCATCTCTCTTGTTCCTGCTCCCTACAGTAGTTAGAAAACCACTGGGCTGGATTATTTTAAACTTTTTTGTATCTCTTAAGTTTACTTGTTTTTTTTTCAGAGAGGCCCACACATATTCAAATTTAAAAACTTTACCAAAGTAATGAGAGCACGTCATGTGTTCTTATCAGAAATACTGGGTTTGATTCCTAACTGTAGCATCAACATTGTTAAAGTCTTGAAATTCTCAAAGCTCAGGTGTTGTTTAAATACATGAAGACAGAATTCATGCAGAATGCTTAGCTCAAAGAGAGGCTGGTGTGTAGTAAATACACACTACATGTTCAATATTATCACTGTCTCATTGTTAGGAGTTGCACAGACCACTTATTCTGGAAATAGAGGAGAAATACCACCTTCTCATGAAAAATAAATACAAGATAGGATGCATATTAAGCCAGGCTATTCAGAAACCAGAAAACATGATCTCATTATAATGATTTCTGTCATTGAAAAGTCTTTCTCCTTAAGTGACATATTAGCCTGAAGAATCTAATACTTTGCTAAGTAAGTGGAGATAGTGGTCAAGAAATTAGCTTGTTCATGGGTGCTTTCATCCTTCTCCATTTATTATTTTACCAAACTTCATGGCTGTATACCAAATTTTCCTTTTCCTTTGAGTCCTTTCCTGGCCACTGTAGCAAGAATTGTTCCAAATTAACTCTGAACCTATTGCCCTTTTTCCCTCTTGCAGGGCATTTATCACTTGATGTAATGTAATGGAGTCATCGTGCTGATTTATTTTACCCCAATGCCAATGAACTTGTTGGAACAAGGGTCTATTTTTATTCATCTTTATCTCACTCCCTGTACTTAGCACCAAATTTTGCACAAGATAGATACACAGATGTTCATCACGTTGGTTTAAATACTGCCACAATAGCACAGGCTTATGTATTTTCTCTGTGTTGTAGCAAATGATTTCTTAAAAAGTAATCACAAATGTACTTTCTATCCCCTACTTTCTACTGTCTGCATCATACAATACAGCAGCAGTGAAAAGTATAATTTAACTTCTCTGAAATACCCTTGTATCATTGGTAAACTGATATAATGTCATATTTTAGAATAAGAAAAACCCAAACCAAAAACAAAAATGTTCAGGCTCCTGGCCAGTCTTATATTTGATATATGAGGACTTTCTGAACTTCACCTAAAATTTATGTCTCCTGAAGTAGAAAGCTATTTCTCTGCATTGTTCAGAAGAGAATTATAAAGATTTATAAAAACTACCAGTGACCATTTTACATCATTACCAGGATTTCCAGATGCCTTTGTTGTAGAGGGATTTACCCCTTGTCACCCCCAACAACAACAAAAAAGTGTTTACTCGAGGTTACAAAGCGAAGTTATAGGATTGGACATAAAAGATACACCCTGCAGTCTCTCAGTTTAATTGAAAGTGAAAATAAGGGCTTAAAATAACTAAGATAAGAATCCGTAGTGGAAAAAAGACCAGTATTATGCATATAATCAAGCTCTATCAAGCCTAAATCACAACTAGGAGGAGTACTTGAAAAATCAGTGCACCTTTCTAAATATCGATCTCAGAAGTATTTTTTTAGGATGTGTGCAACACATGAGAACACACACACAGCTTTTAACTCACTCTTTAATTTTTATGTGATGGTCTTTAATTTGGTCAAATGAATGAGACTTAGGTAATTTTGTCTGGTGAAGAATTTTGCCATTTTACAATGAAGAGGAGTCTTAGTAAGGGGAATTTAGAGGAATTCATTACTTACCAGTGTTTTAATATTAGTACTTTTAGGTTACATTTACCATTCCCCTGTTAGCATCAACCAGAGAATATTCTCTGCTTTTAAAAAGTAATTTGTTTAATGGTGATAAGAACGTTTAACATAAGATCTGCTCTCTTAACATTTTCAAGCATATAACACAGTATTATTAACTACAGAGATAATGTGTTGCAGCGAATCTCTAGAACTTATTCATCTTTCAAAACCGAAATTTCATACCCACTGATTGGCATTTATGAGACCACGTCAGGCCACCTAGATGATCTTCCTATCTTGAGTTCAATGATATTATACAATATAATCATAGGAATCAAATTCCATTGTATTTACTAGTTTCAGACACACTCCAAAGGGGGCAATTATTCAAGACTGAGGCTACTGCTGAACATTATTGGAAATTCTGCCTGACACAGCAGAAAAAGAGTTCAACCACGGCCCAGATTCACAAGCTTGCATTAAGTGCAAAAAGGAGGCCACTTATTATTTATATTGTATATATTGACTGTTACAATACATACAGAACATGTTACTAATAATAGTGAAAATTTATGCAGAATGTTTCCACAAATACTTTTACAAAAAAGAAAACCTAGGTAACTTTTATTATACTGATTTTCCCAAGGTAGAAACAGAGCATGGGGAATTTAAGTAAACTATTTTCAAGTTCTTCCAGGGGAAAATTTAAAATTCAAAGAAAAATCTAATTCTAAATGCATTATGTTTTACTCTACACAGAATTGTTTATTGTAAATAATTTATTGTTGCCAAAATTATCAAATATGATTAATTTTCACTGTCAAAAATAGGGTGATTATATCCTAATGCCTTATGGTTTGATATAACTATGTGAGTTACAAATAATATAAATATTAACATAGAGATATGGTGCAAGTTGCTGTGAGTAATGTTTATGTACATCTTTGAAGCAATAATGGTTTTGAGTATTAAAGATGAGAAGACAGATGAGGACTCTCAATTCTGCATACTTCCCGTCTTCAGGTGAACTGTGTCTTTTTAGGAGGCTTTCCAACTGCTTGAGTTGTGGAAATTAAGCTTTCCTCTTTCCTAAACATCTGGAAGCTTTTTGTGACCTACTTAGATTTGCAAGTATATTGACTTTGTATCATATTTCAGGAGTTGTATCAAGGAGAAAAAAAAAAATACCATACCTCATACCCCCTTAACCTGCTCAAGGCCCAGGCTATTTAATGTCTAAAGAATTGTGCTGGTTTCTTTTCTTTTATTCTTTTTTTTTTTTTTTAAAGTCAGGTGACTGTTTTAATGTAGCTTCATTACCAGAGAACTATGTAAATGAGTTATCATTATATGGAGAACCACAGGGACATAGAAATAGTTTAAGACAACATAACCCCTGCTTCAGGAAATTTTTTAAACAGAAATTTTACCTCTGGTATTTTTCTGCCAAGTTAAAGAAATCTACAACTTTAGTAACTAGTTGGCCTTAATATATTGCTTGCAGAAACTTATACAAGGAATCTCAATGATCGTCCCTGTGAGAATTATGCTTGAATAAGATTTAGACTTAAATAGTTCACCCAAAGTTGATTTTTCTGTGTTGGTCTTCTGAGGAAAGAGGAGTACTTTATACACCATGCACTTCAGCCTTGGTGGCCTTGGAATTTCTTACAAAAGACATCTTTCTTTTATATGTTATTTAGCACAGAGTCTGATTATATAGCACACTTTTCCAAGAGTTCAGGTGTCAAAGTGAAGAACCCTAGAGAAATTATTGGACATTATATTTTCAGATGGAAAGCTAATCATATCTAAGAACAACAGGGCAGCACACAGCAGATGTTAAAAGAGATATGAAAACAATATACATGTATACATACATAATAGATGAAAAAGAGAAAACAAGAGGGAGAGAAAAAGAAAGAGAGTGAGAAAATGGAGTTACTAACTTTTTTCTATTACAACTTTGAAATTTTTAGATTTAGCAAGTTAAAAAATGTACAGATTTTTTTCCTTCAATTTTAACATCTGGATAAGACAATAAAAAGTAGATACATAGATGGATTTAGTAGAGTACTTCTTCTAACTATAAATCAGAGCACATATTCTTTGCTTATATGAGCACTACATTTTAATCCACAAATTTTAAGTTAATACATAAAATTTAAAAATAATAGCAGTTATGATTGGTGTCTTAGACTTGATAAGAACAAAGAATTTTTCTTACTCAAGAAATACTAGAGGATTTCTGATCTTTATATTTTGAGGAAGAATAAAATGGGTATTATTGAAAGAGAGTAAGTTAAAAGTTATAGCAAGAGTCTTAATGAATTCACTTCCATTTATACATATAGAACATTTCAGGTAAAACATTCCATATTATAATTCTCATTCTGATTTATTATATTATTACCAGCAAGATATCTGCCAAGGTTTATTAGAAAATGCTAATAATATCTCAACAAGTTTGACTCTGAAGTTGGCAATTTTGATATAAGCCAAAATGCTGGTATGTTAAACCAAGTTTTCTCAAAGTATGTTAAAAAAGAAACTTGGCTGAGCATGGTGGCTCACACCTGTAATCCCAGCACTTTGGGAGGCCAAGGCGGGTGGATCACGAGGTCAGTTCACCAGCCTGACCAACATGGTGAAACCCTGTCTCTGCTAAAAGTACAAAAATTAGCCTGGTATGATGGCATGGGCCTGTAATCCCAGCTACTCAGGAGGCTGAGGCAGGAGAATGGCTTGAACCAGGGAAGACAGAGGTTGCAACAAGCTGAGATTGTGCCACTGCACTCCAGCCTGGTGACAGAGCAGGACTCCACCTCTTAAAAAAAAAAAATGTTTAAAATGGCACAGCAACGTTGGATTTAATTAATTTAAAATGATCATTTCTATTGACTTCAGAATAAGTGAAAATATGTCGTATTAATTCTGGAACTTTATTAAGGCATTAATTTTGACTTTAGTAGATATATATATATATATTTTTTCTAGCTTATTACAGTCAATTGAATCATTTCCTCCTGCTTTGATATTGAATCACTGCTTAACTTGGTACCTGTGAAACAACATGTAACATTAAGTTTATTTTTTTCATTTAATTTAAAGCACTATGTAAATGAGACCAATGGCAGGAGTTTGATACTCATTTGGCTTAATTTATTGTTGAATACAAACAGAAATGTCTTCCCTGAAAAATGATTGCTTTGAAATTGTAATTAAATGAGTTCTGTTAGATTAATCACGAACCATAATATATATTTTCTGTTTTATAAAACATGTGATACATACCTTCTAACTAAAAACCCTTTTTATCTTAAACTGTAAGAGATCTGTGTTGAAGAAGTTTTAAGTTCTTCATCAGCCAAAAACCAGTAGATTAGTAGACAGATGTTACTTTAGGTTATAAATTTACTTCTAGGTAGACATGGGACTTTACAGTTATTTATTTTCTTCTGGAAATCAGTTTCTTACTTAGAAAGTTAGGCAAACTAACTGGGCTCTCAAAGGATCCCAATATCTCTTAGAATAGGCAAAGCTGAGGGGATGTTGGTATTACGCGGAAAAAAAATCAAAATATTCCTGGTACTTTTTTTAAAGCTTACACGAATATTTCTGAAGATCCAGGCCACTTTCTAACCCTAAAAGGCTACTCTCCATGCTGTTCTGTGGGAGATGGCCTGGAACTTTTGTCATCACATCATCTGGAACTTGAGACTTTCTTGAATGATGTAGCAGAGAAAGAAAATGCTGGTGGGCCTCGCCTAAGCAAGGATATGCTTTGGGATGGAGATGACACATAAGCTCTTTCGCATTTATTTCTTTGGTCACAGTAGGTGACAGAATCCTGCCTATTTAAGAAAGCTCGTAGAAGAAAGGTGAGGAATTCTGAATGTCTTTGTAGGAACTAATTACTTAACTTATTCCCTTGTAACTCTGACTTCCTAAGATTACCTTTTATGATTCCCTGATGCCTTGACATTTCCCAGGGAAAAAGTACAGAACTGTGAAAATTTTACCAGTAATAAAACTTAAGACTTTTGGCCTTTTCTCAAGTTATTTTCACAAAGAAACCCACTCTTGAAGTTAGGTATGACAGACACCATTCATGTCTCGCAAATGAGCAAATTGAAGTACAATGTAATAAGATAAAAATCATAAAATTGCATCTATAACGCACACCCATCTGCTCAAAGGCAAAGTTTAGAATCTAATCTGAATCCTAGTGAAGCGTTCTTATTCATAAGATGACATTCTATGTGGATGCGAATAACTGGACAATCCTAAGAGAACTCATTGTCCAGGAAAATCAGCTAGAGATCAGTTCAGCTATTTGGCTGAAAACACATAGTTTTATTTATCTTTAATAAGAATATGAATTTACCAAAGTAGAATGTATTCTTCATTTTCTGTTGGCTTCTTGCACAAAATTCAAGACAGGACAAGGCATTGTTCCTCAGCTTCCCTCACTGTGCTCTACTCATGTGCCCACAGACAAAATCGGTTTCTCCTGCCTTGTATTAAAATAAACCTGAACCACAATTAGTGATAATGTGCTAAATTCCACTAAAAAACCGTAACTTATAAAATATTCAAAAAAGCAGACCTTCAGAGAATATCTGGCCTAAAACCTTGATTTTCAGGTAAGATACCTGAGACTCAAAGAGATCAATTTGTTTTTTTACTGCTACAATACCTGTCAATATTAACATTGCAACATAGGTCAACCCTAAACTTGAGCCTTAATTCAATAAAATAGATGCACAATTGAAGAAGGCTTAAGAGATCATTTGGGGAGTTGATCTTTGATTGTCTCAAATAATAAAATTCATATGGGTTGATTTTTAAAATAAGCTCTTTGTAACTAATCTTCCATTTCTATACATGTTCCATATTTTCCCCAGTTACCACAAAATAACAAATATAATCAAATAGCTTGCTTTCTGGAAGATCTCAGTAAGTTTCCCTTTAGCAGAGCACAAATTCTGCAGTGTGATCTGTTGAACTTTGCAGTCTGGCATTTGCTTCTCCAGATTCATTGGCGATCTTTACAGCCCATGCCACAATCACACAGAATTCATTAATCTCTGCAAATATGATGATATTTCACAATTCTTTGCCTTTGTTATTGCTATCGGCTATTCCCTGCTTCCCAGTCCATCCAGGTCCTATCATTAGCCATCCATCATCTCAAACAATGCCTGTCAGTGACAATTCTCTCATCTCCTTAGGGGTAAATCTGTGCTCCTACAGCATATTGTTCATATTACTATTAAAGTTTTGAAAAACTCTTCTGCAATTTTCTTCTGTTTCACCCAGTAGGCCCCTTAAGGGCAGGCAGCTCATTTGAAGCATCTCCTTTCCCAGTGATATCAGAGTATATGGCACCTGATAGCTGCCTAATACATTTTGTAGAAGAGTGGAACCATTTGTGAATTAAAACTCCTAACATAACACAACACTTTACAAATCAGGAAACATTTGTCATATTACATCAGTCCTTCACCACAGATACATGCTTATGTACTTATAATTCTTATACAGAGTTTACCGTGCGCACGCGTGTGTGTGTGTGTGTGTGTGTGTGTGTATGTGTGTGTGGCCAGGACTTCTGGGGGTGAGGAGTAGCAAGCTGGGCTTTAGTTTATAAGGAGTACCAGAACTGAAGAAAACAACTGGTATTTGGGAAATGAGTACATTTAATAACACTTAACCCATTCTCTTGACACATCTGTGCCTTTTACTGACTTACCCAGTTGTGGTCCTCTCGACTTCTGAATGGCATGACCACAGGTACACAGCAGTAATCTAAACTATCAGCTAGACACATTTTCTCAAACTGTAGAAAATGAGGATTTCAAGTCTGCACACCAATTTCCCTTTGTAAGATGTTTCAGTCCTTGTGTTCACTGACCTTATTTCCACTGTGTTAGTTTATATTGCTCTCCGCTTGAAGAGTTTAATGAGTCCATCAATTCCACAGGGTATTCTGATTACAATATCCTTGCATATGTACACCTTTTTCGAACAAAAAAGATTACCATGGGTCTAAAAATGATAGTTTGGGGTCTTCTATCTGGATTTTATAGTTTTTCTTCAATTTTTAGTTTCTCAACCCAAAGTATAATATTTGGGACAAATGTGCTATTTTATCAAGAATAAATTCATGAATTCTGTGTCAGCCCAGCTAGAAGTGGAAAGAACATGAGATTTGAAGTGAAACAGTCTGTTCCATCTCCACCACTTATATTTTGTTTGACATTGAAGGAGTCTCTAACTACATTTAGCCTCAAGTTCTCCGGCTAAATGTAGATACTAATTTATAGATTCTGTCAGAATCAAGGGAAGTGATAAAGGTAAATGTGCCTTTTTGTATTCAAGGATGCATATGAATTTCACGGTACAAAATTGTATATGCACATTGTCATCTGTTCTTCCTAATCCTATTCAGGTATTGACCTGCTGCCTCTGAATGCAGTCCAGAGCGTGATTAAGCACATCTGACCTATAGCTCTGGCTCTTTAGTCAGGAGTCTTCATGGTGACATTGGGCAGCTCACAGTAACTTCAACCAAGTCTGGCTTCCATCTTTAGAATGAAGAGATTCTGAGAGTCATCCCTGTTCAAAGTTACTGGATGTAAGTATGACACTTGATTAAGAAACTAGGGGAAGAACACCACAGATAAAAGGATCAAAACCTCAAACTCTGACACAGAAGCATGATTGAGGTTTTCCAGGAAAAACTGAGTCTAGAGGGACTGTGAGAAAGAACTTGAGAGACCTAGGATGACAGTGGTAAGAAATAAATTCAGAAAGATATACAGGAGCCTTTAAGTCCTTTGTATCAGTAATGACTTTTTTTCTTACAAAAGTCCCACAGTCTGGGAATTACAAGTGCTTTCAGATCATGTACCAAATTCAACCACATTTAGTCAAATATTCATCTCCATGGTCTGTAATAGTGGTCACTGAGTGTGGAAGAGGCCAATAGCAATTTTTTTTAAAGGAATAATTCTGAAAACCTATATGTGTGCTCCAAAATTAGGGGGACAAAGAAAACTGTGCTTAGTTCATGCCTGAAAAGTCTCAAAGGAAATAAGCTGCTTTCACTGATGATAGCAGAAATGGGGGCATTTGCCATGTGGCCAGCTGTGAAGCCTTTGACGGGAGGCTTTGAGTAACATTGAAAAAGTCTCTGTCTAAGAGGATTTCTTGCCAAGTGTAAAGGAAACTCAGAAAGCTACTGAAGGTGCATCATCATGAGTAAAGCACGCATAGGTCAGTGGAGAGGGAGAGAAAATCAGGGCACTGAAAATAGAAAAAAAAAAAAAAAAGTGACATAAAGCCAGATTATTGCTTTTCCAGTATAAACACAAAAATCCTAAAACAGGAGTAAAATACAATTCTATTTATTTTCATACGTATTTACAGTTTCACTGACGCTTTGAAATTTATTCATGAACGTAACCCCCATGCCATTGAATGGAAACTTCGAAGAGCTTCCCAAACTCTTAAAAGTAGGCAATACTATTCTTCCTTTATGATGCAAACCAGGTCCCCATTCAGAAATTATATTATCTTGTTGAAGATGGTAACTGATACTCATTTAATTACAAGAAATCTCCCAGCAAACACACTCTCTTCCCATTGTGAAAGACTGAAATTCCCAGCTCTTGGCATTTGAGAAAGATACATAGTCCTTTTTGTCTTCTCTTCCTGGTTACATCTTCTCTCTATAGATAGGGAAGGGATAAGGTATGGATTGCTTGGCTGTATCCTCTCCTGGCCTGACATTGGTTAATAGTCTCTTTCTCTTGGTTTCTTCAGAAAGTCCCATCTCTGGACATCTGTTTCTTATACTTCTCTTGTCCAGAGTAGATACACCTCTATTTAGTCTGCTTTTTCTGTCCCCAGTAATTTGGCATTCACTACCAATTTCTTGTTGCTGGGGTCTCTTGACTTCTCTCTTTGAATCTTTTGGACAGGACACTGGACAATCCCATACCAGCTTTCTCTCTTGCAAAGTCACTGCTTATCTATGGAAATACACATAGTTTGGCCCAACTAATGCTGGAAGAACATGCTACCTCAATCAGCATAGCTTTATCTTCATGCTTCCTTAGTCACTGCCAATCCGCAGTCCATCATGACCTCCAATTTAAGGAAAACAAATCAGGCTTTCTGAAACAAATTAAAAAGGGGCCTTTTAGAAAATAAAATCTTAAACTTTTTGAAGCTTGATACAAGCCACCAATACTGGTGTCTGCTGAATTATCATATCAAATAAACTAATTCTTCTGAATCGGCAGTTCCTAACCTTGGATGAAATCTTGATCAAATCTCAGCTTTAATGGCCACCATTAAGTATGAACTAATAGTCTGATTATTCAGGCATTAAAACGTCCAGGTCAGTCCAAGTCTCAAACTGTCCCTCATTATTAATGTTTTCTTCCCTCTCTTGAGCCTAACTCTGGTCTAAATGCCTCCAGAGGGAAAAACTCATTTTCATTCTTGATTTTTCTTTCTCATATTGCATTCTCCCTGCTCATTAGCTGCTCTTTCTTTCTTCTGCAAGGCTGTTCTTTGTATATTTTAGAGGTGTAGGCAAATGAGGAGTTAAGAATCCAGAACAGTATTTATATAGTGGATGCATTTTCAATACTATTCCAGCTGTGGATTGCTCTCAAATGTGACAGAATTTAAAATATTTCCTCTTTTTTTCTCCTGTGGGGGTGTGTGTGTGTGTGTGTGTGTGTGTGTTGTATGTGTGTGTTGTGTTTATTTAGTGTTTATTCTTGGAGGAATTAGTTACCTGACTTTCCTTTTTCTAGACATCTGACCTCTGACCTCCATTTCAGTCCTTGGATCTCAATAATCTTTACACAGATTCTTTATGTTGGAAATGCCTCACTCTTTTGTGAATCTTTTGGGGAAGGTGCCCTTTTCTGATGATTCTAGCCTCAGGTACACTCTATGAAGCCTACAGCCAACCCACAGTAGCCACTTGCCTATGTGTTTCGCTGTGAATTGCTCCAACTCTTTCTATCTACCTCCTCTGTTTTCGGAGTTGCTTCAGGCTCATTCCTGCTTTTAACCTTTTCCAAAATAGAGTAAGTTACTAGTTCTGTGCCCACCAATCTCTCTAAAATCTGTCAAATAACATGACTGAAGTAGTTAGAGACTGAGGAAATCAATGCCACTTAAATTCAGAATTCCTGGAGAGGGTGAAATTGATACTGTTTAGACAGAAGCAGAAGAACAGAAAAGCATGGTAGGTGAGCAAGCTTGTTAGGTTTGAGAGTAAACTTTGTAATTACGTAGACCTACATTTGAATTTAATTTCTGATATCTGTTACTTGGTCAAATGTAACAGCTACTTTAGTTGTTATGGCCTTCATCTCTTTTCTGTAAAAGGGCATCAATATTTCATAAGGTTATTATGAATATTAAATTATTTAAGGCTTGAAAAGACAATACCTAGTTGATAGTAAACATTCAATAAATTAAAGCTTGAAATAAAATATGGTAAAGCACATAATTCTGGAGTTTGATTTTAGTTCATGCAACAATATTAAAAAAAACATTAAATAAATGTTATTTAAAAGTAAGAGCTACCTTTGGTTAGCAATGACCAGTTCATTCTCAGACACTAAGTGCTCCCTTAGTACATGGTACATTATCTTTTGATATGTTTTCCGTTTCCATTTTCACAGTTACTGGTCTTTTCCAAAATACTATGAGCTCTTTAAAACAGAAAACATATCTTGTTCATCCTCTGTCCTCAGCCCCTGGCACCTAGTATCTTTAAAAGGAATTTCCTGAATGAACACATTAACATCTTACCTACTGATTATTCTCACAAGTTAAAAATTGACACAATTATTATTAGTAGATATTGAGCAAGAGAATTAAATAATGAAAATGGTAAATTGGAAGAACAGCCCACTGTTTGAATGCAGAATATAGTCAATGAGATGAAGATGAGCGATTACAAAGTTATTTTCCTAAATTAGACCCACAGTGATGAAAACCCAGACAAATGGAGCACTGAATGCAAAGGTGAATGTAGTCATCCAGGGGATAGCCTACAAGGAGAACAGGCTGTCTTGCGTTACAGAACAATACATTTAATATAACAGACAAAGGAAAAATAAAAATATGAAGTTCTGCTCGTAAGAACTTTGGTAAAGAAGAGAACAATAATGGTACTACTTAACACACCTGTGGAAGTTGAGAAGCATATTGACTTGGAAATAAAACATTGTGTATTGGTGTTTGGATTTTGAGACAACACTCAGGCATTTAAGTGTAAACTTATTTTTGCAGATGTGGAAATGTAGAAACGGGTTCATTAAACTAAAAAATCCACTTGCTGAGATATCACTAGAGAAGTGGTAGCTGTAATCTGAGCTTAGATTAATTGAAGGAAATTCAAGTATGTGTAAATGTGCCATATGTAATACAGCACATTTTCAAAAGCAGGGTAATAACATAGAACTCTGGGTTTTGATCAGACTTAAAAACTAGAAATAGCACCATTTATTAAGCATGTAGAGTGTGCCACTGAGAAAGAGGACCTGGGTTTTGAAGAGGTTGAAGAAGTTGCCTAAGATTACATGACAGGTAAATGCTATCAAGGTTCAAGACTTACCCTCACTCTATCTCAAAATCCTGTTATTTTTTTTTTCTCCACCAATTATAGCAAAGGTAACGTAGATGGGATAGTCTCAAAAAAAAAAAAAAAGGTAAATCCATATATAATGGAGATAAGTGCCTTACAAACGAGTTATTAAACTATAGGTTGACATGAAGAAAAAGCTGAGGATGATAGAAATAAAACATGATAAAAGATTGAGCTGCCAAAACTCTCCTTGTATGACCATCCTTGGAAAACCACGACACACTGCTTTCTGGCCATCATTAACTAACAGTTTTGTTACCCGTATATTTTCTAATGATTAGAATTCTTAGATTTCATAAACAGTTTTCCCCAGCGGTGCTTCTGGAAAATTTGTCTTGAAAGATTTCCATAGCCCTGCACATTCAAGGTCTAGATCTCCTGTAAATGACAAGATAATGACAGAGGCCATTTTAAACTGTTAAAGACTTTGCTGCATTTGATCTTTTCCAGGGCTGATTTCAGCAAAAGAGGAGGAAATGTTCATTATGTCAAAAAGAATGTAAAACACAAAATATGATGCTTTCTGAGACTTTACCATCCAAATGTTCTTCTACCGAATGACAGGAATATGTCAAAAATGTAGTCAAGGAAATGAAAGTGTATGTTGGTTGATCTCAAACTAAGAAAATAGTTACTGTTAACAAGCTTTGCAATTTCACAAATCTCCATTTATGTATAACAGCTCATGCTTTTATATTAGCCAGAAGACATGACAGGAAAAAGGGCAATAGTCACAACAATAAAAATGATATTTGCTTGTATGAGATAGTTTTATTTTTTGATTTTCAATTTGATTCAATGCTCAAACTAATGAAAATGCTATAGCAAATAAAATGCATTTCCATTGCACAATCATTTGTGATTTGCTTGGACTAGCTATGAATAACTTGTTTTTTTATAAATGTGGTTATTTAGTTTCCCAACATCAAACTGTTTGTTGTATTGCTAACAACAGAAGAGAAAAGGTTAATTTAAACCAGCATTAAGAGAAAAAAAAAAAAGTTCAGCAATAAAAATGCAAGGCTTAGTCAAAACAGACAACTGAGAACAAATGGCAAGGAGCAAAATATACTAATTGAAAACCAGGAAAGACATTCTTCCTCTTCCTTCTTTTTGAGTGCAATGATTAAAAAATAGTTAATTAGCACACATCACCAGATCTACTCCACACTGCGAGTTTAACCTTGTAATTTTGTCATTTTTCAGAGAAGCAGGGTATTTAATGAAAAGCACCAATAAGTTGTAATGCATAATGATGTGTATTGTCCATAGATGAGAGACTGCTCAAAACACTCCTTTGTAAATTTTGCATATTTTTAGCATTTATCTACCACTTTGTTTACTAAGTGCTTTACTCTAGTTCAAACATCTATTTTTCAATATTGTGTGAAAATATTTTTGCTTGAAGCTATTAGAATACGCAATGGTAAATTTTTTTCTTAACAGTTGATATCATTTATATTGTTTAAACACAATTACTCTCAATTACACAGGAAAGTGCTGCAAGTTTATGGCGCTCACTAGAAATCCCTGATTCAACAATTATTGATCAATTGTCTACTATGTGAAGCATAAATGTATGTGAATGTCCTTCTCTTTTCAAAGGTTTTATAATCTATTGGAGAAATATTTCTAATCAGGAATAAGACTTCTAAAATTTATTGGAGGGACAAGGCAGTTGGAACTAAGATGCTTAGACCTGCACTAATGCAAGTTTTCTTCAGGCTTGTCCCCCAGCATTCTCTACCGCATTCAAAATATATTCTACTCCAAATTATCAAGGGAAGGAATAACGACACCCAGATGAGTCACAATAATAAAAGGCTGCATTAGTTGAGTGTGTGTTCTGCCTCAGGCACTGTGCCTAGCATGCCTATGAATTATTTACCCTTTTTGCCTCATAATAACTCCATAAAGCAACTATTATAATTACTTTCCCCTTTCAGAGGGGAAAACTGAATTGTAGAGAGTCTAAATGATTTGCCGAACATTAAATAACTACATGCCACCGAGCTGGGATTCACACTCAGATAGACTTCGACCGACTCTCAACTCCTGCCTAGTGAAATACACTTTCTCCCTGTCACACTGGGGACTTGTAACACCTTACCTAGTGACTATGTAAACAAGCCTTGTTTTAGTTTAGCTGTCTTCCTATCACCCAATTTTCCATCAAGGGGGCAAGCAGAGCCAGCATTATTCTGTCAGGTGGAAAAAATCACTCCCCATCTACTCCAGTCCAAAGGGATTTGTGCCTTACCCTTTGACTTGTGATGCACCTGAGCCAATACAAAATAAGATAAAATGATCTAAGCAGAACTGTGAGAGCTTTGCCCAGCTTCTGTACATAGTCAGAAGGGCAGCTGTTCCTGTGATGGCCAGAATCTCTGGGGATGCCTTGGCTGTAACTACCCATATGATTATGATTGCAGATTTCATTCTGGCAAAGAGAAAACATTTTCTGACCATAGCAAGTAAAGAAGAGAGTGTTATCCATGCAGAGTATCAGTACATTATAACATTTCAGAGTTGTAGGGGTCATAAAAGTCACTTTCCTTTCCTGACAACAGTGTCTGACCCAATGCAAGATTGTTATGCATTCCATCACAGCTGAAAAAGGAGGAAGCCTTTATTAAGCAGCTACTCAGAATAGTCTAGTAACTATCTATTCTATAATATGTGTTTTCTTTGTGGTCTAATTTATATATGTTGCAAAAGATGAGAGTATAGTTGCAATATGTTGCATAGAAAGATACAAATAGTCTGGTGACAGCACTGACTCAGACAAAAAATTTCAGTTTGTGTTAGGCACCTTGCTCCAAATTCTTTCTCTTACTCTAAATTCTGATACATTCTTCCTTCTAAACCAGTCCATGCTGGGTACCTAGCCAATTCTAACAAATTTGGAGGCATTATTTTTAGCTCCATTCTATTCCATAGTATTGTTATGGTTCGCAGATACCTACAAGCTAACAAAGTTGCAGGTGTTATCCCTACCATTTTATCCTTGCCAAGCTTCACTCCCTTGCCAGTGGTTGATCCTTAGCCATTTTCATCCAGTCTTTCAAACAGGGCTGCTGTTTGGGTATCCTTAGTGTTTATGAGTTTTTATCTTAAGTGTGAGTCTTGCCTTAAACATCATAGCATTTGACGAGAACACCCAAAAACAAAGGACAAAGGACTTCTCTTAGAATTTGAATGTTTGCTTTCTGATGTCCAATTCACGTTTATTGATACAGAATTAATAACTTATATGGGCCCATCGTACCATAATTGTCTCACCTCATTTGCAATATATATTGTTTCAGCCATACTCTACTCATTATACTCCAGCACTTGGATGGAGAACCAGAGAAAATTGGGCAACACTTCTCCTTCATGACCTGATTTAATGTTCACCCACTTTTAAGGCCCTTCGTTATGGCAGCTCATTCTCCTACAACCATTTCTAGATTCTTCCCCTCCCCCCAGTCATTTGTCATTTTGACTTCAACATGCTTTTCAGTTGCTGTTCTTCAAACTTGATAGTAGGCAGTTTTTTTTTTCTTCTTCTTTAAAATAGGAGCTTATTTTTAACATTCTCCTGGATATAAAAGAAGTATTCAACCTCAGGAAATATCCAATAAAGCATGTCATACCAAGATGCAATCCACACAGAGATTTTGACAGCAATAATTCTTTCATTTTGAAGTATATTTCCGATATTTTGGAATAATCTTCTTTCTATCTTAAGGAAAATCCTTAATCTTGTCAACTAAGAGGATGTAATAGATGGCTTTTAAGACCCTAGTATTATTCAGAAAAATAATCTACTTAGGAATAAAAGTGGCATTAGAAAAGTGGTTGAAAAGGCTTTGCCCAGACTTTCCACAGTCTCTGTACACTTAAAGAAATGAACTGTTTTTAGATAGTCTAATGGCTTTTAAAGACACTCTAATAACACAACACTTCCTTTCAGTTATTTGATGCACTAAATGCGTTGCTGCTCTAGTAATTTCATGTTAAGTGTTACCTTTCTCCTGAATTGTTTTTATATTTGCATATATATTTTTGTAGCTATACAGAGTATATTTTGTACTATTAATGGAAAAAATGTATTAAATCCAGAAAGTTCAAATTCAAGAAGTATAGTCTTCTACACTTCTGTTAAAGCAACCCTTTGATATGTCCTTCTAAGCTGTTTTACTCATGCAGGATTTCTATTTATACCAAATGGTCTTTCTTGATTTATACATTTATATGGATTACTCTCGGATGTTCATTCATATACTTGTCATTAAGAGTTAATATTTAATGAGTACTTTATTAGTGGCTGACACTTGCTAAGTATTTGCATGTATTAATGTACTTAATACTGTACTCCCAATAGTCCTCTAAATTAGGTGTTATTATTATCCTAATTTGATAGATGAGAAAATCAAAGGAAAGAAAAGTAAAATAACTTTTACATAGTTGCACTAATAGATGAGAATACTGTGTCACATACATCACACAGTGACAAAGACAAGTATCAAACCCAGCTTTAATGACAGAGCTCATGGTGTTATCTCCTAACCTATCCTGCCTTATTTGAAGTTTGGAGAATCTTAATACTTCACCTAAGGTCACCTAAGTGGTGTTTCATGTAATAGGAATTTCAATTCAAGTCTTAGAACTCCAGTTCCAGCGCAGTATCTATTTTACTCCAGTAAAACTCTTCTTAATAAAGTGTTTACCATAAATGATGTAAAAAACTATGGCACGACTGAATGGTCATAGCATTTGGTGCTTTGAAATGCTTCTGCCAAGAAATACTTTAACATACTATTTCTCGCACTTTTCCCATTGTAAACACCAGGACTAAAGAAAAGAAGTGTTTCTGAACTATTTCCAATTGGAGAAATTCGTTGAAGAACATTTTCTCAGCATAAAACTTTTGCAGAAAGATACATATGTCTAAATAGGGCAAAAAGGAACACATTTATTTTTCTTATTTGCTGCTGTGTTCTGTACTGACCCTTTCTTGCTAGTAGATATTGTAGGTGCTTGAAGAGGATTGACAGACATACTATGCTTTAGATCCAGTTAAAACTAAAAGAAGAACATGAAAACAAATGGAATTGTTTCTTACTTGTTTCTAAAGTAAAGCATGATTCTCAACATGGAAAGCAAAGTTGAGCATCAGTGGTCTATGCTGTCACACTTGAGATACTTTCAACATGATACCATTTTATATATTTAAATGTCTAGTGTGTTTTGGGCATTGTGCCAAGCACTGGGGGGTGGAAAAAAAAAAGAGATTTACAAAGCGAATTTTACTCTGCTTCCATTAGTAGGGTATCGAGGGGAAAATATAAAGCTTGGAGTAAGGCCGTGCTGCCTCTGGTAGAGAATAAGATGAAATTATACACTTAGAGGTAGACCTTTTATCTACAGGCCACAATAGCTGCTCTTTCTCAGCCTCATTTGCTGGTTCTTTGTCTTCTTCCTCACCTTCCACTGCAGGATTTAGGTCTTGGAGAATTCATGAATTTAAATACTATTGGCTTGCTTTCACTTTCCAATTTTATCTCTAGCATAGATCTTTCCTCTGTATGCCAGTCTCATACCTCCATTCTCAAACATAGCCAAACCTGTATTCTTGAACTTACCCCTACTCCCAAAATTTGCCTCACCCACAGCCTTCCAATTTTCCAGTTTCTCAGTTAAAAAAATCACTTCTTTCATCTTCCTAAGCACTCAACGCTGTTGTGCCTTTCCCTATTTTTATTATACTTATTACACGCTATTACATGTTAAATGTTTAGTAGTGTTCTAAGCATACTGGAGTAGATTATTCAATTTAATCCATACCACAACTCTACTAATTGGAAACAATATATTGTTTCCGAATTTCGGGGTTCAGGGGAGCCCTCAGTTCCCCTGAGAGGACGTTTCTCCAGATTCTTGGTCTATCACTCCCCCAAGAATGGGAGTGGAGACCACCGCGCAGTGTGCAGGAAATGCCGGACTCAAAAGTGTTTGTAGAAAGTAATTTATTTAAGCAGAGAAAGAGAAACAGGAGAAGGAGAGAGAAAGAATTAGCTAACTTTCACACTGAGCGAGAGAATCCAGACAGATGGAATCCAGGAGAGGAAAGCATCTTCCACATTGAGTGGAAGGGAATAGAGAGAGAGATGAAGTTTAGTAGAGGAAGACAGGCTTCCGCCAGAGAGTGTGGAAGGGGACTTCAGAAGGAAAAATCCAGGAGAGAGAAAGATGGCTTCCACAAGCATGGAAGGGGATCCAAACATGGAGTCCGAAGGGGACTTTTAACCTGGGAGAAACCCCCACATTCTCCTAGACCTCTGGCCAATGAAAGGAGTTCCTTAGAAATTCCGCTGGAGTGATTGACTTTTGATTCTTCCCGTGCCCACGAAAATTAAAACAGAGACCTTTAAGTCTCCCAGATGGAGAGAGATGGGAGTGGGGACATGGCGCTGGAAAGTTCTTGCCCTTAAAACTACGCCCCTTGTGGACCCGGAAAGAGAACACCTTCCCTCACTATCATAAACCTCACCTAAAAAATACAATCATAGTGATATAAAACGATTAAGCACCTTACCTAACTTACATTGCTGTTAGCGACTGAATTGGAACTTAAACAGTCTGACTTGAGACCGTGTTGTCAGAAATACTATTCTGTGCTGCCCCTAGGGGGCACCATGGAGCTTGCCACACTATAATCAGTGCTATGAGCAGTTACCACGGAGACATCAAGAAAGAACACCTAAGGGAGGTGTCAGCTTAAAGTTTAGAAATTAGCAGGGAGGCTTTCAAAGGCTAAGTTCACTCTTGAAAAATGCAGTGGTATTAGGGCAAAAAATAAAATAAAAGGCATCACAGAAGGACGAAGCAGCGTAAAGACAGACAGAAAACTTGGCATACTTGGAGATCTGCATGAGATTACAATATTATTTAAGCATATAATGCCAAATTATAAAGAGCCATGAATTCGGCCTGCACGGCCAGCAATATAAAACTGCTGAGGACTCTGAAGCAGCATTGGTATGATAAGTTGAGTTTCCTTGGGCTAGCCCTGAGATAGGTATACGTAAAATAGTAGAGACAAGAGGAAAAGCAGTTTCTTTAGGAGGGGGCACGGGTGCTGGGAATAAATGCTGGGAGCACATGAGCCCCAAAAAATTAATGGATCCGGGGCACTTGGGTGAAACTCTGATAGTACCCACAAAGTCACAGGGTTGGCAGGGGTCTAATTGACTTCTAGTTCCATTTATACTTGTGGACAGAACAATACACTGGCCCAGAAATATCTTCAAGTTGTTTAGTGGTCACTTTTACTCTAATTAAATTGTTCCCCACAATTGCGGAGTGAATAAAAATAACCATTACTTTAATTGGGCCTCCATAATTACCAAAATATAATGTTTGGAACTTTTATTTATTTCATCATATATCATATATATATATATAAATTACAAGAGAACTACCTTAACATAGGAGTAGCTGAAAATGGAGAGTTTCGCAAAGTTTGGGGGGAAAGTGGTAGGGAAGAAAATTAATTAACCAAGGCAACGCTACAACAGATGAGCAAACAGTTTCTGGGTAACTATTTTCTTAAGGATTATCTGCACAAGATAGTACTATTCTTCCTCTTACTAAGAAGAAATCTAAGTTTCAAAATATGATTTAGCAACTATTCCTAAGACTGCAGGGCCGGTCTGGCAGCTCTGGCCTGCCTCACCTCATAGCCCATGCCTCTTATCACCTCTCTATTGAAAATCCAGACCCAGTTCTCACACCTTTTGGGCCCAATAAAAGGTTTTTGTCTACTCCTGTGCTCATTATCAGATAGTTTGAAAGAGTTAAAAAAGATTGTGCATAATCAGCTTTCTTTTTTTTTTTGGGACAGAGTTTCGCTCTTGTTACCCAGGCTGGAGTGCAATGGCGCGATCTCGGCTCACTGCAACCTCCACCTCCTGGGTTCAGGCAATTCTCCTGCCTCAGCCTCCTGAGTAGCTGGGATTACAGGCACACGCCACCATGCCCAGCTAATTTTTTTGTATTTTTAGTAGAGACGGGGTTTCACCATGTTGACCAGGATGGTCTCGATCTCTTGACCTCGTGATCCTCCCGCCTCGGCCTCCCAAAGTGCTGGGATTACAGGCTTGAGCCACCGCGCCCGGCTAATCAGCTTTCAAGTAAACAATGCAATTTTTAATTAAAAAAGAAGTAAATTAAGGCCAGGTGCGGTGGCTCACACCTGTAATCCCAGCACTTTGGGAGGCCGAGGTGGGCGGATCACAAGGTCAGGAGTTCGAGACTAGCCTGGCCAACATGGTGAAACCCCATCGCTAAAAAAGAAAAAAGTTAAAAAAAAAGAAGAAGTTAATTAATTTACCTCTAGGATGTTTTAGGAAAATGTTATTAAACTTCAGGTGCATCCCTAAATATATATAAACTGCATGGATATTAACAGGCTTGACTATTCACTAAGAAGAAGAAAAGTATCCATGTGTGAGGAAAATTTTCCCTCAACTTCTTCAGTGCAACACTTAAGTACATCCTTCATGGCTGGCTAATATGTAATGGACATAATGGTGATGAATAAGATTAAATAATAAATTAGCAGAAATCAGTGGAGATATTTTTGAGGGATATGTGTCTTTAGTGACTAAGAATTGGAGAGACATAATTTGGGAGTAGAAAGACTATTGCAGAAACAGTAATCTTTATGAAACATTTAGCAATTTATGAATGATTCCTTATCAGTAAAATAGGCTATCTACCCAGCCAACTTATAGTATTATTATGAAGATCAGAAGGTAGAAAGGATATAAAGAAACCCAGAATTGTAAAGTACACAGCTTCATGTACATAAATAAGTTTGTGACTGTCTGTATTATCTAGAAATTCCTACTGCAGACCTTCTAATAGGATGCCTTTATAAATTTGCACAGAATATTTGTGTGTGTGTGTGTGCGCGCGTGTGTGTGTGTATTCAAGTTTTCTTCTCTTACCCCAAGTGGTATGCAGAATACCTGCCACGAAAAACATTCTATGTCTCAATTCCCAGAACCTGCAAATATACTATGTTACATTGCAAGCTAGAATTAGGGTCACAGATGACTTTGAAAGGTCATTAACCAGGAGACTTCAAGATCAGGAGATTTTACTGGCTTATCTGAGTGCTTTAAATGTAATCACAGGAATCCTGTAAATGTGCAAGAGGGATACAGAAGAGTAAGTATCGCAGTGATGCAGTATATAGAAGACTCAACCGGCTGTTACTGCCTTTGAAGATGGGAGGTATCTGTGAGTCAAGGAATGCAGGCAGCCTCTATAAACTGGAAAAGCAAGGAAATCAATTCTTTCCTAGAACTCCAAAAGAAACATAGCCCTGCTAACACCTTGAATTTAGACTAGTAAAACTCATTTTGTATATATGAACTCCAAAACTTTAAGAAAACACATTTGTGTTATGTAAAGCTACCAAATTTGTGTTATTTGGCACAGCTGTAGTTGATATCTAATACCTATGTAGATAGAATCATCATGCACATCAATTTTGCATCATATACTTATGAAAAATAAATTTTTGACAATATATTGTTGCGTAAACAGATAAAATATTTTTATAACTATTTTCTTAACCTAGAAAAATAAAGGCAGAAGAATATAAAAACTGCAGAGGCATTGGGAACATTGAACCGAAACATTAATGAAGGAGCCAATATAAATAGAATTTACTAAGCTCTTAAATATAAGTTTAAGGACATTTTATTGTTATTATTATTCTTTTGTGGAAAAGGGAATATTTTTCTGGGAAAAGACCCATATATAGTATTTTATTGCACAGAGAGTACCAACTTTCCTTTTCCATTAAGGCCCCAGAGTGAAAAAAATAGCACTTGTGGAGGAACCACAAAAATACATTTATTCTTTTATCCTTAGTTACACTAATGGATGCTAAACCCTAGTTACTAGCGAGAAAAGAGAATTCATTGTATATTGCAACAAAAGAAAAATAGTCAATGTTGAAAGACCACTTTTTTGGTTATTTTTAATCCAATAAAATATTCAATTGTGATGATGAGTTTCAATGTTACTAACATAATGCTCAAAAAAAATTAACACTTCCAAGCACGATGATTTTGTCTCAAATAGAGAGATTATCTGGGAAATAGAAGAGGAAGGACGAAGAAAGAGACTGAAAGAGACAATGGCTTCTGGCACCATCTGTCAACATCCTAATAGTTGCTTTTATAACAGCAGCAGGTTTAAGTCAAGAAAATCAAGCATTTGGATGGTTTGCCATTACATCAGTTGTTATCATTTTCATTTTATTTTTGCTCATTATCTTTATTAGGTAAAGGCACTGAAAATCACATTGCTTATTAAAAGTGATTACTGAGTGGGGAGGAAACGTAGATTCCATAAATAATATTTTAGAGCTCAATAAATGACAAAGACAAAAAGTAAAAATGCTAAAGTCATGACATATTTTTGGTATATTTTGGAATTAAAATTTTGGAAATAAGAGATTTTGAATGTAGGAGAGCTCACATATAGAATTGGGATTATTATAAAAATCATCTGCTTTTTAAAAATCTAATGTGAATTACACTTAAAAAATTATCAAACTTGCTGGGCATGGTGGCTCACATCTGTAGTCTCAGCACTTTGGGAGGCTGAGGTGGGTGGATCACTAGGTCAGGAGTTCAAGACCAGCCTGGCCAAGATGGTGAAACCCCGTCTCCACTAAAAATACAAAAATTAGCCAGGCATGGTGACAGGCACCTGTAATTCTGGCTACTTGGGAGGCTGAGGCAGAGAATTGCTTGAACCCGGGATGCGGAGGTTGCAGTGAGCCAAGATCGCACCACTGCCCTCTAGCCTGGGCAACAGAGCGAGAGTACATCTCAAAAAATAATAAAAAAAAAATGATCAAACTCATTTTGTATGGCATGGTAATAGCTCACCTATTCTATTTTCTTTTCTTTCATAATACAACCTTTACACTCTAGCTGGGATGGATCAGTAAATGCTTCAAGTCGGGCATATCTTTGTGCCTATCTGAAACTTTCTTCTACAAAACCATCCTGATTTCAAACCTACACTTCCTTTAAGGACATATTTAAAAATTACTGCTTATGTGAAATTGTGTTGACATGTAAGATCAGTAGGTATTAAAGAGTTGTGGAGGCAAGAGAAGGATGGTCGGACACCGAAACATACACAGAAACTGAATGTGAAAGGAGAAGGGAGTGGTCAAGAAACCCCTAAGTGGATGAATGATACAGTGTGTTCTAAAGTTAGTAATAAAATCAAATAAATTAGAGGAAAAATAAATGACCTTTACCAAACTTCTGCTTCCTTGCATGTAAAACTTCTTGTAGTATTTTTTTTAAAGAGACATCGCTCTATGTATAAGTTTGAAAAGGTGTTCTCAATTATCTCGTTACATTCACATACCAGGAAAGTGACATTCTTTACCTTCATAATCTCATTTTTAACATTTGTTATTACTGAACACAAACTATTAATGTAGTTTTGTTTTCACAAATCCCTGAAACATAAATGTATACCCATATCTTTGATAAGAATGGCTGCTCTGAATTGTAAGCATCTTGTTGCAATAATGTATAGTAGACATTTAAAATGTAGTCATGGGCTGGGCGCGGTGGCTCAAGCCTGTAATCCCAGCACTTTGGGAGGCCGAGGCGGGAGGATCACGAGGTCAAGAGATTAAGACCATCCTGGTCAACATGGTGAAACCCTGTCTCTACTAAAAATACAAAAAATTAGCTGGGCATGGTGGTGCGTGCCTGTAATCCCAGCTACTCAGGAGGCTGAGGCAGGAGAATTGCCTGAACCCAGGAGGCAGAGGTTGTGGTGAGCCGAGGTCACGCCATTGCACTCCAGCCTGGGTAACAAGAGCGAAACTCCGTCTCAAAAAAAAAATAAAAAAAAATAAAATGTAGTCATTAAATGAATGAATGATAAGTTGAAAGAATGAAAGCCTAAATATTCCTCTCTTTGGATATTGTTACATTTTCTTAATTAGCAAAGGAGCAGAACTAGGTAGACCAGGCTTCATATGGTCAGAAGTATAGGCTAGATTATGAGCACTCATAGCAATTCCTAGTGACATATAGGGATGTACATCACCTAAAATTAAGGATACTCATAATATAATATGAAATATACAAAGAATGCAGCCTCTGTAACCATTGGCTCCAATCCTGAAAGGTGATCAAGTCACGTGTTACCAGAGTGTGTACTTCTTTATGGAAGGTAGCCAAAAATATGTGTATGTTTTAAATTTATTTTCCTATAGTCTCTATATGAACTTGTCTATACTAAGAAATCAAATATCTTTGCAAAATTTCAAACATAATAAAATGAATTTTATAAAATGAAAACATCTAGTGTTATATTGTACATCTTTAAGCAGAGATGGCAATTCCATCTGCAATGTTCTCCTGATTTAGGTACCTGAGGTAGCTAAAAAGTTGAGATAATAAATTGCCATGCATTGCCTGGACAGTTCTAAATAAATAAATTCAAAAATAACAAATATATAAAGTGATTAATAAATAAAATAGTCACTTAGGTGTAAATGAATAAACTACACATTTGCCAACATTTTTCCCTATACTTTACAGACACAGTAGGGACCTATTTATCTAATGCACTCTGACAATATTTTATTATAGATTATCTGACTCCTCAGGCAGTGAGAAATAAGGCCAAGTGATGTTTTTGTTGTTATTCAAAAACAACATTTGCAGTGCTATTTCCATGTAGCTATTAATGTGTGTACACACACACATACATATATGTGTGTTTGTATATATATACACACAGTAATATATATGTGTATAAGCATATATATCCTCATGTATATATTATACACACGCATATATATTTATACACACACCCACACAAAAGAAAGACAAATAGCAGATAAAGCCTTCATATAGGTAATGGCTGCATCCATTCACTGTAAGACTGCTAGCAATTGGCCTCTCAGGGAGCACAATAAAAATACCTAAAGGACATAATTGCACACGTACTGTTGCATTACACTCTACTTGAAAAATATACTTTACATTTTGGTGACATTGTCATAATGTTTCTTTTAAAACACTATGCAATTTTATCTCCTGTAAGTAACTAGTGCCCTACTTTTTATAAGCAACTAGTGTGCTATCCGGAGGCCAAAATGTGAACCTTCAATTTGTAAAAATGCAGCTAGGCAAGCTGTAGTTCTCCAAAACAGAGAATATTACTCCTTGATCTAATGGCAAAAAATACAACCGAGTAAATGACTATAACAGCTAGAGTGCTGTACTTTCTGCATCCTGTAGTTTTTCAAACTGTAGCATCTCTTAGATACCAACAGATGAGAAACAATTCCAGCTATCCAACAGGCTTTTTCACAAAAAAGCCCTGAATGAGGTCCTCCAATCTAACTCATGGAATTTTTTCTTTTTCTGGCTTAGGGGTTCCTCAAATCTTATCTGTAAGTCCACCAAATAATATAATTTTGTTTTGTCATTATTTTTATTATTTTTTATTTTCTATCCTTTTTTTTCTTTATTTTGCCATTATTTTGATCCATATTATTATTTGGATCACCATATTATTATTTAAGGAAGGTCTACTGTCACAATTTCACTTAATTCTCATTTCTTTCTTGCAGCAAATTTTCTGGGTGGTTATTATTTCTGCTGTAAATAGGAAAAAATGGTCTTTGGAACATTTAATAACTGGTAAAGTTCACTCATTTCATAAGCCATGGACTTAGGATACTCTAAAATCAAGCTAGACATGTGGATCCTGGGTTTCCCTTCTCCATTTTGGAGCTTTGGAGTGACTTCTTTGAAAGTTGTCTCTTACTGGGACCTGGAACATGCCATAGTCAATGGTGTCATCTTTGTATGGATACCAGTCCTGATTCTTTTCTTTAGGGTGCTTTTAAAACCTTTCCTTCCTTTGTCCCACTAATTTTTTTTTTTTTTTTTTAGGGTTGTCTATATATCTGAAGAGCTTTAAGATTCACAGCAATGGAGTTCTGGTTCCAACATCCTGGACTGAAAAGCAGATATCTTTCACTATGCAGTAATTTATTTCTTGCACAGGATCACTTGAAATTGGAACACCAGGACGGTGCTGACATTCTAATTTGAAGTCATGTTCAGTCATTTTAGATATAGCATGAGGACAGCTCTCTAATCGGTAGTGCCTCAGTCACCTTGGGCTTAAATGAAGCTCTTTCCTCTTGCCCATCTGTGTTGTGTCATTGGTGATCCTCCACTCTACAGGGCTTACACCAAAGGTCATGAAAGCAGACAGCATCTTTGATCCTGTGGGTCTCCACCACCAGCATGCAACTTATCAAATTTGCAGGCTCTATGCCTTAGGTCAGGTAGCCTCTGAAAGAACTTATTCCTATCACTTCTGTGGCTTTGCTCCTCAACGCCCATGGACCCTTACTATGGATGTCGTCTCCTGACTTTGATCCATGTGGAGATTTCATGCTTTTCTTGGTTGGTATTGAGACATGCCAGATGAGGGAAGGATATTCCTTGAACAAATGAAAGCATTGTGTGGAAGGCAGGGAAATGACCAGCATCAAAAGAGATCACATTCTAGAATGCAATGTTTATTGCCTAAAGAGTTCAAAAGGTGATATGGAACATGTTGTGTTCTGTATTTATAATAAGAACATTATGAATGGTTAATTTAACATTCCCAGGAAAAACAAACTATCGTTCCCATTTTTCCTTATACTCGAGGCAAGATTTGCATTTGTGTTCTTCACCAGTGATGCACAACAACAGCCCTTGCAAGAGTCACTGCAAGTCAGTAGTCTTGCTGGTATGGTGGATCTTGATGCATCATCATATGAGTAATGATACAGCCAGCAAGAAATAAACTAGAGATAAGAAGATCTATTTCATTTCAATAAAAGCTAGTTCCAAAGATCCACCTACATATCATTAATACTGTTGCCGTCTTTTCTTGTATTGGGAGAAATGAAATTAGCCAGGAATTGTGAAATTGTCATTAACAAATAGAAAGAATTGGTTCTTGGGCTCAGAAGAAGAAAGAGTTGGCTAAGGAGGCACTTAACCTGATTGGAATAAAAAAAAAATCTCCTTTCTACCCATTATTCAAAATCCTCATTGGCAAATTACTATAATTCACATAGATTCGTGATTTTTTGTTTGTTTTTTTGAAATGGAGTCTCACTCTGTACAGGCTGGAGTGCAGTGGCATGATCTCAGCTCACTGCAACATCCACCTCCACCTCCTGGGTTCAAGCTATTCTCCTGCATCAGCCTTCTGAGTAGCTGGGACTACAGGCGCATGCTACCACGCCCAGCTAATTTTTATATTCTTAGTAGAGACAGGGTCTCACCTTGTTGGCCAGGATGATCTCTATTTGTTGACCTTGTGATCCACCTGCCTTGGTCTCCAGAAGTTCTGGGATTGTAGGTGTCAGCCACTGTGCCCAGCCAGATTCACAAATTTTAAATACAGTTTCTTTTCAAATTGTTTGTATAGACTGAGGCCCCAGAAAATATTTGCCCAAGTTCTTGCATGCCCTACTGGTGGCTTTGTCCCAAGATACTGACTTTTTTTTTTTTTCTGAAGTGGAGTCTTACTCTGTTGCCCATGCTGGAGTGCAGTGGCACAACCTTGGCTCACTACAACCTCAACCTCCAGGGTTCAAGTGATTCTCCTGCCTCAGCCTCCTAGCAGCTAAAACTACAGTTGTGTGGCATCATGCCCAGCTATTTTTTAAAGCTATTTAGTAAAGACAGGGTTTCACCATGTTGGCCAGGCTTGTCTTGAACTCCTGACCTCAAGTGATCTGCCTGTCTTGGCCTCCCAAAGTGTTGGGATTAGAGGCATGAGCCACCGCACCCACCCCCTAAGATACTACCTGGTCTAGACCCTTCTGTCTTACTGCTCAGACATTTGCTTCTCCCTTGGTGCTACTTCTAACTTGTAGCTACTATTCTATACACCAATCAATGTCATGGAAATGGCATCGTAATAGTAAATCTCATTTATTTCACATAGTATTCTATGGGTCACACAATACTCAGACTTTTAAAATCATTAGTATTTTAAAGATACTTTAATTATAAGATTCCTTTTAATATTCTTACCAACACTTTGAAAGCAAGTTCAAAAATAATCTAACCAATACATATATTGTTTTGTGGTGGCCTTGAAAAAATTATGGAGACAAAAAAGTCCCAAGACACAAAGTCACACTTTTTCCCCCCTGAGTTCTGAATCAACGAAGAGATAAAGTAGGAGAAGACAAATGGAGATAAGTATATTATCTTTATTACTGGGAACTACCAAATCAAGCGTTACTAATTCTAACCTTAGAATCGAGAAGAATTATTGATCTAGTCTCAGGGAGACAATTCTAGACTGTCTTCCAACATGGAAGAATGCCTTGGAATACATGACATAGAGCATCTGCTTTCCAAAGTGCAACTGTCTATAAAACAAAAAAAGTGCAAGGCTGAACTGCAGGTGCACAGCTCCCTAACTAACTGAAATATCCTATCAGGAATTTTATATTTTCCCCTGAGAAAGGCAATGAGGGTCCCTAGGGCCAAGAGTATTATTACCTAATGTCTTTTTGAGTGGGTTTAGAATTTCTATTCATAGAGTATTAAAATATTTTGATAGAAGCACTAGTAACAAAACTGGGATGTATTTAAAGGTGAACAAAATGTACAAAGCTCTCTTTACTACAGCAAGAGGGTAAAATGATTCAACAAGATTTTGAGATTGCCTTGTTTGTCATAACTTTCATCTTTAAAAGAATAATGCCCTCACCAAAGACATCAATGGAGTTGTGAAATTAGATAATACATGCTAAATAACTTTCTAAAATTCAAGTGAGAAGAATTTTAATGTGATAACAGAAGCTGTCAGAAAGGCTTGATAAAAAAGGAAAAGAAAATATTACTTGCTTCAATTCTCATATTCCAAATGAAGATGTGGCAATAAAATAAGCAGTAAAATGGATCAGAAAATAACCCACCTCTCAAAAAAAAAAAAAAAAAAAAAAAAAAAGAAGGAGGGCAGAAGAAAGAAAAGAGGTTAAATTGTAGTTACCAACTGCCATTCAGATTCCTCCCTCATTCACTAACTAGGCTAGCATAATTCTGCAAATCCTACATCAAAACTAGTGTTTTTAGTCCATGGAGCTCCATGAATAAGTAATCAATGACATTATAGCAGAAAACTTGGAAATGTACCTGTGGCCTGTACCATGCAATTAATTCCCACATGTAGCCCTAAAATATAGGTATTAAATGTGTCTGCTGTGATTAAAATTGCAAAGAGGCAAGAAAATAAATTAGTCAAAATTATGCCTTTCTCTGCACCTACATGCACCTTCTATTGCCATCATGCTAGTGAAAAGAATCATCAACATTGCCATTGTGGTTCAACAAAGAATAATTACCTAGAAAATACATTAAATGATTTTGTTCCCCTTGAAAATGCTTTTCTTTCTAGGCAAGCTATTTTTTCATCACAGATTGAGAATTTTAGTGATTGTCTTTGAAAGCTTTACAGTCCTAATAGTACCATTGGAATAAATCACTATACATCTGGGTATGATCTGTTGATTCTTTTCTAATAATCCTAAATCTCATATTCAAATAGTAGCATTATGGGATAGTAAGTCAAAAAGAATACACAGCACAATGCTGTCATCAAATACGAGGCAACATGACTGAGCATGAATTATTGATAATGAGGTCGTCCTTCAATTTTTACCAGGCCTACTTACATGGAATGAAAAACATAAGACAATTTATCACAGGAAAAAGAAACACCACAGCTGAAAATTCCTACATAGAAAAAATGTAAAATATATCATCAATTAGAGGAAATTGCTGTCTAAATTACCATAATATCACTTTAATGACGAAGAGTTTAGTTAGCTAAAATTTCTAACAGAAGGTATATGCAGAAAGATTGTAAAAATGACCTTTTTATTTTACAGAAGCCATTACAAGGAAGGAAGATTAATATCATTTCTTGTGACATAGATTGTTTATATTTTCCATGCCTGGTCACTTAATTGATATTAAAAAAATTTCCAAACTCTACTGATTAGACAATTATTTTTACAGTGAAATGCAAATTAGGACACATTAATATTATCACAAGATATTGCATGCTAAACTTCCAATTGCATTTTTATAACTCTTCAATCATGTGCATTTAGGTGAAATTTCTATGAGAGAATAAATGTAGGATAAGAAAAACTATTGTACTTTTGCCAAATGCCTTAGGCTCTAGATATCAAATATAATAAACTCAAACAGAATTATAAAATTCCCAGGAGATATAGCCAATATTTTGGTTGTCTTATAGTGCTGATTGAAACAAATATTACTAATTTAACATGATGTAGGTATAATCTACTATAAGACATTTGGAAAATTGTACTGTATTATGGAGGCCTTTAAGTACATTAAAATACATAGAAAAATGATTGTTTTGAGCTTTTGTTATTTCATTATTCTTAGGCTTAGATCACAAGTCTAACTGTATTACAAAGAATTAGAGTTGATTTATAAAAATATGTAGAATCTCCCCATTTGCTTTCTTAGTTAACTTATGGAAGACTACACTAACAAGGAGCCTATATAAAGCCATTTTAACTTATGTATCTCCCTCCATTTCACACCTTTGTATCTCTACCTCTATTTCTAAACAGCAATAGCAGCTTAAAAAAGATAAAGAAGGCCGGGTGCAGTGGCTCATGCCTGTATTCCTAGCACTTTGAGAGGCCCAGGCGAGTAGCTCACAAGGTCAGGAGTTTGAGACCAGCCTGGCCAATATGGTGAAACCCCATCTCTACTAAAAATGCAAAAAATTAGCCTAGATTGGTAGTGGGCATCTGTAGTCCCAGCTACTTGGGAGGTGGAGGAAGAGGTTGTGGTGAGCTGAGATTGAGCCACTGCACTCCAGCCTGGGTGAGAGTGAGACTCCTTCTCAAAAAAAAAAAGAAAGAAAAAGAAAATGTGAATATCTAAGGCAAGAAATTCAGTCTGATGCTGCTTCAGTTTTGGTTTTCAAAATGAAAAATAAATAAGAGATCCAGCCCGAGAGAGTAACAAGTACCAAGTGGGAGAGATATTTGCATAACCACAAGAAGGCTGCTGACTGCTGTCACCATGGCTGACTGAGCAAGGGAAGGAGTGATAGAAAAATCAAGTTGGAGTGGGCATGAACGTGGTGCCCTTGTTTTCTTCTGTATCGCTTACCCACTCCTCCTCTAGTCACCTAGGCCCTATCCTGTAGATAAGCTGATGATTATTATCGTTAGGTAGAAGGCTGTGCAATGATTATTATTGTTAGGCGGAAGGCTGTGAAGTATCTTTGGGTACAGACTCTGCTGGGTGATTGACAGGCAATGTGAAGGCTTCTGTCAATTGGTGATCTCATCTGACAGCAGAAAGGAAAATTAGATCCTGACCTGTCTTTTCCATAATCCCGAATCTTGGTGATGGATCTTGTTTTTTTTTCTCTTGATTTTCTACTCTTACTCCGTGCAGAGTTCTCCTCTTTCAGCCTGTCCAGCCTTGTACATTCTTTAATCTGGGGTTAAGAAATTCAATCACTGTTTTTTAACTCTAGTAGGTAAGAATCTGTTTTCCGAGTATTCTGTTACTTTGGCTTACTTCACTGAAAGCAGTAAAGAACAATGTCTGTATATCTAAGCTGAGCAGGCAGTAACAGGGGAAGAATTCTGATATATGCAGGAGGTTAGGCAGGAAATTGAAGCGCAGGGCACCTATTCACACTATGAAAGAAATTTTACCATTATTTACATAAAAGTTCTGGAAGAATGCATGTGAAATGATCGTTGAAAGTTAACCCTTGCCAGTTCTGGAAAGGTAAATAGATATGTTTTTCATCTTATACTCATGGTTACTTTTGCAATTAAAAAAAATGCTCCCATGGTTTACTTTATAGTAACAACAACAAAAATAATTCAAATACGAGAATGCTACTTAAATGCAGTACTAAATATCCCATTGAAAATGAAATCAACCTAAATAGTTAGTGGTAAGGGAAACAAATGTGTATGTTTTAAAGCATATTATAATTTGTTAACCAAATCTATAAATTTTTTTTTTTTTTTTTGAGACGGAATTTCACTCTTGTTACCCAGGCTGGAGTGCAATGGCGCGATCTCGGCTCACCGCAACCTCCGCCTCCTGGGTTCAGGCAATTCTCCTGCCTCAGCCTCCTGAGTAGCTGGGATTACAGGCACACACCACTATGTCCAGCTAATTTTTTGTATTTTTAGTGGAGATGGGGTTTCACCATATTGACCAGGATGGTCTTGATCTCTTGACCTCGTGATCCTCCCGCCTCGGCCTCCCAAAGTGCTGGGATTACAGGCTTGAGCCACCGCGCCCGGCCCAAATCTATAAATTTAAGACAGAGATAAGGTGTTGGTAATTCTAATCATTCTTAGGAGAAAACAGTAAAAAAGAGAACAGAGGTTGGTAATATTTTGTAGATAATGCATATTAGATAAGTTTGCTTATCATAGACAGTGCTGAGGCAATACAGACTGAATGTGTACTTGAAGAGATATTTTGTGTAAAATCTACTGTTAATGTGATTGGATGGTATCTTGCTGTGAAATAAAGTTAGTCAAGATGTACCACATAAGTATTGATAATTTTTTACATACATTCATGCACACAACATGCATTCTAAGAAAGGGTGGGAAACGAAAAGTTATCAAAAACTAAGCACCGTGTATCTCTGCAGGTGTTGGTGCCTTTTTAGCATCAAGTGGAAGAACCTCGCTGAGGAATTAAGTCAGCACAAAAGCAAACAGTGCTGGAATACAGAAAGAACAGTGAGATGAGATAATGGTTTTGAAATCCTGATACATTTGTGTGTGTGGAAGGTGAAACTACCCTTTTGAATATCCCAGTCACAAGCCAAAGTATCAATGCCTTAAAAGAGGTCTTCATAATCAATTGTATTTGTGCCTGCATTCTTCTATTAATATCACCTAATTAAATTTCCTTACATTTGTTTCCTTCAGTATGTAAAATAGAATTCTTATATATGTAAAAATAATTTACCTATGTCGAGAAAATAAATCTTATGCACAGACTTGGGCAGATACTTTTTAGAATTGTCTCACAGATTACTCATGTAATAGGTTGTTGTTTTTATCTGTATTTTACAAATGATGTAACTGAGGCTTAGAGAGTTACAAATATAACTGAGGCTTAACTTGGCCAAGATGAGACAATTTGTAGATGGTAATTTTCAAATCCATGCTTCTTAGCACTAAGTTAATCTGCTTCTTTGTAGCACATGAAAAACACATTTGTACTACTCAGGAGAGATAATTATATATATATATCTCCACTTGTCCAAAATATTTAGAGTTAGATGGAATGATATTAACATTTAAAAGCATTTTAGAATACATTATCCTAAAATGGGTACATTAATGATTCAAATATAAAACTTGCTATAAAAGAAAGAAGACAAAATTGTAAACTATTTTTCAAAGGTAAAAACATCCTTCTTAATATAGAGAGTATTAAATTTTAAAGCACTCATTAAGTATTTAAAAGTCATAAAGTTAAAAGAATCTCTTAACTCTTAGCAAATTGAAGAACGATCTCAGAGATAATTGGAGAAATCAAACATAATGAGGAATTAGAAAGGGTTAACTAATTCATAAAGAGAATAGCATTTTAAGAAAAATGCACATTTTAATAATGTATATACTTTAATGAATTGTGTGTACTTTTAAAGCACATAAAATTCACTATAACAAAGAGGTAAAAATTTTAACCGTTTCTCATGAGAAAACCTCTTGTGAAATTAAAAATACACATACATAATAGAAATCACTGAATTTCATTATCTATGAAATAGAATTATATTGCAATAAAAGAGTCTCATAAAATGCATCAGCTATACCTATATTCTGCTACAGGCAGCAAACAACATCCCACAAATGAGAGGAAGGATTATGCAGTTGCCATGAAAAACTGACCATATTACTTTCAAAAATAGTACTAATGTATAATGAACAGTTATTAATTTTGGAGAAACGGGTAGCTATACAGCAATATGATGGAATAAATAAGTTTTCAACGCACACTTTTTTAAATCACAGGAATCAAGACAAAAACATCAATTTTTGCATAATCCATGGTAAATACTGTTAATTTTAAAAGGTACTGTGTGACGTAACACTACATACATAATAAGAAAAGCCCAAGCAAATTCCATTTATATATATTTTTAAAATGCTACTTTTCCTTGTAGAGATCTTCTAACTCCTTGGTTAGCTATGTCCCTAGGTATTTCATTTTTGTGTGTGGCTATTGCATATGAGATCTGCTCTTGATTTGGTTCTCAGCTAGAATGTAATTGATGTACAGAAATGTTATTGATTTTTGTGTATTCATTTGTTTCAGAAACTTTGCTGAAGTGATTTATCAGGCCTAGAAGCCTTTGGCAGGGTATTTAAGGTTTTCTATGTATATAATCGTCTCATCAGCAAAGCGCTATTGTTTGACTACTTATTTGCGTTAGTTGGATGCTTTTTATTTCTTTTAGCTTCATTGCTGTGGCTTGGACGTTCAGTGCTAGATTGAATAAGAGTGGTGAATTTGGGCATCCTTGCCTTGTTCCACTTCCCAGAGTGACTATTTCAAGCTTTTGCCCATTCAATAGCGGTGAATCTGTCATAGATTGCTCTCATTATGTTACAGTATTTTCCTTCAATGCCTAGTCTGTTGAGGATTTTTTATTATGAACAAATATCAGGTTTTATCTATAGTGTTTTTGCATCTATTGAGATAATCCTATGGTTTTGCTTTTAATTTTTGTATATGTGGTGAATCACATTTATTGATTTGCATATGTTGAACCAAACTTGCATCCCAGGAATAAAACCTACTCAATCATAGTGAATTAACATTTTGATGTGCTGCTGGATTTGATTTACTGGTATTTTGTTGAGAAATTTTGCATCTATGTTCATCAGGGCTTGTAGTTGCATCTGTTGGCTTGTAGATGTGGTTTTTTTCTTTTTTTCATTGTGTCTTTGCCAGATGTTTTTTAATCATCAGGATGATGCTGGCTTCATAGAATCTATTAGGGAAAATCTCTTCCTCATTGTTTTGGAATAGTTTCAGTAAACTTTGTGCCAATTCTCTTCTTTATATGTTTGGTAGAATTTGGCTGTGAGTCCATCTGATTCAGGGTTTCTTTTGGTTGATAGATTTTTTCTGACTAATTTAATATTACAATTTGTTATTGTTCTGTTCACATTTTCACTTTTGTTCTGGTTCAATCTTGGAAGGTTGTGTGCTTCTAGGAATATTTCTATTTCATCTAGATTTTCTAATTTGTCTACATAGAAGTGTTCACAGTAGTTTCTGCAGATATTTTGTATTTCTATGGGATTTGCTCTTATGTCATAATTATTATTTCTGATTGTGCTTATTTGTATATTCTCTTTTATTTCCTTTGTGAATATAGCTAGTGGTCTAGCAATCTGGTTTACACATTTAAAGTATTAATTCATAATTTTATTAATATTTTATATGGATTTGTATGTTTCAATTTTGTTCTGTTCTCTGATTTTAGTTATTTTCTTCTCAGATTTGGAACTGGTTTGTTCTTTTTTTTTCTAGCTCTTCTCGGTTCAATGTTAAATTATTAATTTGAGATCTCTCTAACTTCTTGGTGAAAGCTACAAAACACTGCTCGAGGAAGTCAGAAACAACAGAATTAAATAGAAAGGCATTCCATGTTCATGGATTGGAAGAATCAATATTAAAATGGCCATACAGCCCAAAGCAATGTACAGATTCAATGGTAGTTCTATAAAACTACTATTGTCATTTTTCACGGAATTAGAAAACATTTATTAAATCTATATGGAACCTAAAAATATCTTGAATAGCCAAAGGAATATGAGGCAAAAGGAACCAAATAGGAGCCATCACATTACCAGATTGAAAGCTATTGTATAAAGCTACAGAAACCAAAACAACATGGCACTGGTACAAAAACAGACACATAGACCAATGGAACAGAACACAGAACCCAGGAATAAAGCCACACACCTACAATTATCTGATATTCAATAAAGTTGACAAAAATAAACAATGGGAAAAAGTCTTCCTATTCAATAAGTGGTGCTAGATAACAGGCTAACCATAGGCAGAAGAATAAAACAGAATCACTGTCTTTCACCATATAAAAAACTAACCAAGAGTAGATTAAAGATTTAATTTTAAGATTCTGTATTATAAAAATTTTAGAAGAAAACCTAGAAATTATTCTTCTTGACAGCATTTATTTTGTCTTGACATTCTTTACCCATCTTGGCAAAGAATTTATGGCTAAGTCCCCAAAAGCAATTGCAACAAAAGAATTTTCAAGTGAGACCTAATTAAACCGAAGAGATACTGCATATCAAAAGAAACTACCAACAGAGTAAACAGAAAACTTACAGAATGGGAGAAAATATTCACAAACTCTGCATCCAACAAAGGTCTCATATCCAGAATCTAAAAGAACTTAAACAAATTAACAAGCAAAAAACAGCGTCATTTTTAAAAAATGGGTAAAAGACATGAACAGAAACTTCTCAAAAGAAGGCATACCTATGGCCAATTAATATATGAAAAAAATGCTCATCATTGCATTTCAGAGAAATGAAAATCAAAAACACAATGAGATATTGTCTCACGCCAGTCAGAATGGCTATTACTAAGAAGTCAAAAAATAATAGAAGCTGGTGAGATTTCAGAAAAAAGAGAATGCTTATCCACTGCTCCAAGGACCATAAATTAATTCAACCACTGTGGAAAGCAGTTTGGAGATTTCTCAAACAGCTTAGAACTATCATTCAACCCAGCAATCTCATTATTGGGTATATACCCAAAGGAAGTAAATTGTGCTACCAAAAAGACGCATGCACTCATTATGTTCATTGCAGCACTATTCACAACAGCAAAGACATGGAATTTATCCAGACAACAATGGGAGATTGCATAAAGAAAAATAATAATAATAATACACATACATTGTGGAATAACATGCAGCCTTAAAAAAGAGTAAAATAATTTCCTTGAAGCAAATTGGATGCAGCCAGAAGTCATTATTCTAAGCAAATTAACATGTTAACAGAAAACTCAGTATCACATATCCTCACTTATAAATGGGAGTTAAATGTTGAGTACCCATGTACATAAAAATGGGAAGAGGAGACTGCAAGAGGTGAAAGGAAAAGAGGGGTGTGTTTGCTGAGAAGTTACCTATTGGGTACTATGCTCACCACCTGGGGTGATGCAATCATCTTTACCCCAAACCTCAGCATCCCACAATTTACCCATGTAACAAACTTGCACATGTACCCCCTGAATCTAAAATATAAGTTGAAAGTATTTTTAAGTGCTAAGATTACACATAGTAGGAGGTACAACAGTATTATAAATCAACAGTCTCATATTTTAAAAACTTTCTTAACCGCTTCATGTAAAGACTACCTGAACTTGGGCTAGTTACTTTCCATTACTGTGCCTCTGTTTGCTTATTTATCAAATAAAGATAACAATAGTGCTTAGTTTCAAAAGATGCTGTGAATATAAAATAAAAATATAAATAGAAGAATTTATGCATAGCTCCAGAACATTGTTCTTGTTCAGTAAATATTAGCAATGAAACTCATAAAATTACAATTAAGGGGCTATGAGCATGGATTAGAGAGTTAATAAAAATGAATGTTAATTACAAACTAAACTCAAACTTCTTCAGATATTCAGAAGTATATGTTTCCAATCCGGAAAATAATACTTGGTGAACTTCTTTATCTTCAGACCATAAATTTCCACCTGTTTTTGAAACTGTTCCTGTAGATTGAACTGACAAAGTGATTTATGAACCATGATTGTAGGATTAACAGTGTTGTATTTTTAAACTACCATTCTTCAGACTCATTTAATAATTTTAGTACTTTATATTATAGGATACAGTGATAACCATTGTGGTACGTTTTATTTTTAAAAAATGCTTGCAGCTTCTCTCTGACATCAGAGTTGAATATACGACTGGCTTTGGACCATGTGATGTTACTTATGAGCAGAAACTTTATAGCAAGCATATGGTTTATGAAGTTCTCCTATTCTTCTGCCATGAAAACAATGTTCCAGCTAGAGGTTGCTTCCTTAGTTTGACTCCAAAAGCCCAGATGACTTGGAACAAAATTAAACCAGGGTCATGCTGAATATGAAAAAATAAATTATTGTCTACCATTATTATTTATAGGCTAGCAACATTATAGCTTAATCTAGCTAGTGGTTACTGAAATCATTATAATAAGTATTCAATTTTCTTTTATTTCCTTAGAATTACTCCTCATTTGCTGTTCATAATCCTGCATCCATCTGTAGCTATTAGCATTAACTAGTAGACAAATAACAGAGAGAAATAAAATCATCTATGTAGTAAGAGAAGCTCCAGGACTCAGAGTATCCCAAAAGCTAGAGGGACTTTATGTGACCAAGGGGTCAAAAGACCACAGATCACTTCAGAAGAGCCCAGTCCAATTCAACTTTGGTTGAGCACGTTGCACTCTGTCCAGGACTTGCCTAAGTAGTGGAAAAACTGAGGAATAACATAGCCCTCATGTTCAAGGTTCTTTCAGTCTAATGAGAAAATAAAACATTCTAAATAGAGTAAAGGATCCTATATTGCAGTCAGATCTGGGAATCAGCCTGTTGCTGTTGCTTCTTTCATTGTGCTGTTACAATGAAAGAAGCAGTCATTTCTACATAGAAAACATCCATAGAAGACGGTAGCAAAATGAATCACAGTGACAGTAGAAACAAGATACTCAAACCAGGGAAGGGACTGAAATCAAATCACTGCATTTGACAATTAGTGAATACCAGTGGAACCATACTGACAACATTTTCTGGGTAGATACGAGGGCAACAGTTTGATTTTAAGCAGAATGAGGCCTCAATGGAAAAGAAAAGTGGATCAAATTAATGCAGCTATTTCTTTGGTGATACTTGTGTATAAAATATAGATATGATGCAGACTACAGATACATGCCAGGTTCGGCAAAATTGAATGGTTTATTAATTTAGTGTTTTGAAAAAAAAGTAGAAAAAGTACATAATTGATAAATCATAGTTGCAGGTAAGATATCAAATGATGGGATCAAGAGTCCAGGTCATGAGCAGGGCCAGTAATCACTCGTCTGAGACTAGAAGCAAAGATATTTGAACAGTTAAGTATAAAAGTAGTGGAGAGTTGATGTTTTAGAGATTTTATGCTTAGTGGGCAACCACATTTTGCTGGAAAATTGGATCCCAGTTTCATCTCTGTGGGTAAAGATGACAGAGGTTATAAAGGCCTGAGGTGAATGGTAAAGCCTGAGAATATCCTACGAGTGGAACAGAAAAGAACATAAACCAAATAAAGAAATTGGTAAATCTATAGCAGAACAGTTGAAATATCCATTTTTTTCTTGCAGTGCAATTCTATCTACAGGAATTTATTCAAAAGAAAGAATCTGAAACATACAAAAAGTTCTGAGCAAATTTGTATAGCACAGTTGTATCTTGAGAAAAACTAAAGATATCAAAACTATGATGGTGGTTTTAAATTACAGCTTCTTAAAAAGAGCTTACAATGATATGGAAAAATACTTGTGTGCAAGATTAAATATGTAGACAACCCACGTATATGATATATTCATTTATTAAAGATCAATAACAGGTCAGTCAGTAGAGGGCATAAATATTATACATATGTATGTATAAATATTATATGTAATTATACAATATAACATATTATATTATTTTTTTCTACTTTTGTCTACATTTTTTATACTGAAAATAAAATAATTTTAAATAAAATAAGATACATCTTAGGTTAAGTCATAGCCAAATGGCAGAAGATTTTAATAGATTGTTGAAGCAGAGCAATAAGCTTGGAATTTGTGTGGCTATTTGCTACTAAGAATGTTACTTCACATATCCAAAGTCTCAATGTATTCTTAATTATGAAAGATAGAAAATTCAGCCTGGGGAACATAGGGAGCTCCCATCTCTACACATAATCTAAAAATTAGCCAGCATGGTGACACACAACTGTGGTCCCAGCTACTAGGAAGCCTGAAGCAGAAAAATTTCCTGAGCCCAGGAATTTGAGGCTACATTCAGCTGTGATTGTGCCACTGCACTTTAGCCTGGACACCAGAGTGACACTCTGTCTCAAGAAAAAAAAAGAAAAGATAAAAACTGAAAGAGAAAATAGTCAAGTTAACCAAAATGTTCATGGAGGTAACCATAGATTAACCCTACAATGTGCAGTACTTCTCAATTTATTATTCACTAGACTTTCTTAGGTATCTGTGTCAGTCAATTTTTGTACTGCTATAAAGAAATACTTGATGCTGGGTACCTTATAAACAGGTTTGTTTTGGCTCGTTGTTCTGCAGGCTGTACAATAAACGTGGTACCAGTATCTACTTCTGGTGAAGGCCTCAGGAAACTTAAATCCATGGCAGAAGGTGACTGGAAGACAATCATACCACATGGTGAAAGTGGGAGCAAGAGATACTGGGAGACGCCACACTCCTTAAAACAACCAGATCTCACATTAACTCAGAGCAAGAATACACTCATTACCACAAAGATGGCACAAGCCATTCATGAAGGATCCACCTCCATGACACAAACACCTCTCACCAGGCCCCAGCTCCAACGTTGGGGATGACATTTCAACCTGAGATTTGGAAAGGACAAGTATTCAAACTGTATCATTCTGCCCCTGCCCCACAAAATATCATGTTTCTCACACATTATAAAATAAAATAATTATTTCCCAGTAGTCCTAAAAAGTCTTACCTCGCTCCAGCATCACTCATAAATTCAAATTCCAAAGTCTTAAGTCTCATCTGATACTCAAGTCAAGTTCATTCCACCTATAAGCTTGTAAAATCAAACAAGTTATTTATTTCCAAGAGACAATGGTGGTACAGGCATTAGGTAAATATTTCCACTCCAAAAGGGAGAAATCAGTCAAAAGCAAAGGGCAGCAGTCTCGAAGCAAGTCTAAAACCCAGCAGGGCATACATTAGACCTTAAAACTCCAGCATTATCCTTGATTCCAAGTCCTGTATCCTGGTGATATGGTTTAGCTAAGAACCACTCAAATCTCATCTTGAATTACAGCTCCCATAATTCCCAGGTGTTGTGGGAGGGACCTGGTGGGAGGTAACTGAACCACGGGGTTGGGTCTTTCCCATGCCATTCTTGTGATAGTGAATAAGTCTCACCAGATCTGATGGTTTTATAAAGAGGAGTTCCCCTGCATAAGCTCTCTTGTTTTCCACGGTGTAAGGCATGACTTTGCTCCTCATTTGCCTTCTGCCATGATATTGAGGCTTCCAAAACCATGTGAAACTGTGAGTCAATTAAACCTCTTTTCTTTATAAATTCCAGTCTCAGGTATGCCTTTATTAGCAACATGTGAACAGACTAATACACCTGGTGTGAGTAGCAGACTCCCAAAGCCTTGGGCAACTCTGCTTCTGTGGTTTTCTGGATGCAGCCAATGCTACTGTTCTGATGGATTGAAATCCAATGCCTGTGGCTTTTTGAGGCTGAGATTGCAAGCTGTTGGTAATTCTACCATTCTTGGGTCTGGGGGGTGGCAGTCTCATTCTCACAGCTCCACTTAGCAGTGCCCTTGTGGGGACTCTGTATGCAGCCTCCAACACCACATTTCTCTCAGCATTGTCCTGAGAGAGTTTTTCTGTGGGGGATCTTCCTCTGTAGCAAGCTTCTGCTACAGCCTTTTCAATACGTCTTCTGAAACTCAGGGGGATGTTGCCAAGTCTCCTCTATTCTTGTATTCTGTGTACCTGTAGGCTTAACATCATGCGGAAACCATCAAGCCTTATGGCTTTCACCTTCTGGAACAGTAGGCATGTAAAGTGCAGCCTCCTGGGGTGGCAGGGCTGACACCCTAAAACCATTCTTATCTCCTAGACCTCTGGGCCTGTGATGGAAGTGACAGTGTTGAAGATATCTGAAATGCCTGTGAGGTCTTTTTCCCATTGTCTTAGCTATTAGTGCTTAGATACTTTGTAGTCATGCAAATCTCTCTAACAAGTGGTTTCTCCACAGCTTGTTTGGATTGTTTCTTTATCACAGGGCCAGGCTGCAATTTTGTATGCTCTGTCACCCTTTTAGACACCAGTTCCAACTTTAAGTCATTTACTTATTCTCATAATGATCATAAGCTGTTAGAAGGAGGCCACATTTCAAACACCTTGCTACTTAGAAATTTCTTCCACCAGATAGGTACCCTAATGCATCACTCTTAAGTTCAACCTTCCACAAATCTCTAGAGCATGGATAAAATGCAGCTATTTTTTTTTTTGCTACTGTGTAACAAGGGTGATCTTTGCTCCAGTTTCCAATAAGTTTCTCATTTCCCACTGTGACCTCTTCAGTCTGTCCTTCACATTCCATTTCTCTATCTACCCAGTCTCTAAGAACTTCTAAATTTTCCCTCATCTTCCTGTCTTCTTCTGAACTTTCCAAACTCTTACAAACTCTGCCTGTTAACCAGCTCCAAAATTGCCTCCTGATCTTCAGGTACCATCTTTAGAGCAATGCTTAACTCCGTGGTAACAATTAGTATCATGTTAGTCCATTTTTGCATTGCTATAAAGTAATACCTGAGTCTGGGTAATTTATAAACAAAGCTTTATTTTGGCTTATGGTTCTGCATGCTGTACAAGAAACATGTCACCAGTATCTGTTTCTGTTGGGGGCCTTAGGAAGCTTACAATCACCTGAAATGCGATGGGGAGCCAGACATTTCACAATGTGAGAGCAGGAACAAGAGAGAGACAGAGAGAGACAGAAAGAGAGAGAGAGGGAGAGAGAGAGAAAGAGAGAGAGAGAGAGAGAGAGAGAGAGAGGGACATGCCACACTATTTTAAACAACCAGATCTCACATGAACTCCAAAAAAGAGCTCACTTATTACTGTGATAATAGCATTCACGAACGACCTGCCCCTAAGACCCAAAGACCTTCCACCAGGCCCCAACTCCACACTGGGGATTATATTCTAATGTGAGATTTGGAGGGGACAAATATCCTAACCATATCAGTATCTAAAATGCAAATTACGATTAAATGGAGTCAGGGTGACAATTTGTATCTCTAATAAGTCCCCAGTTGATATTCATGTTCCTGGGAAGCTTGGACCACAATTTGAGTAACAAGGATCTTGTCTATGTAAGAAATTCATTAAGAATTAATTCTAAATGATTATGACATAGTCATTTGGATGTTCAAAAATAACAGCAAGATAAAACTCAAAGAAAAAGTGATTTAGCATCAAAGTCATAGAATAGTACAGAAGTATAGAATAGTATGGAAGCTATCTTAAGGAGAAAGAAATTTTCAGAAAAAGCTTCCTATTTCCTCAGGATTAGTAGAAATAGCAACCTGAACATCAAGGCTAGTGAATCCAGCTACAATTTTTCTTTCTCATTTTAATTTTTATTGATAAAAAATATATTACCAGTAGGATTACTAATACAATAAATATGTTATTTAGGAAGAGAGGAAAAGCATTTAATTCTATCTCATTAGTCCTAGGTATAGATTTAATTAGGTCAATGGAATAACTTAAAATACCTGAAGGAATACCGAGGGAATTAGTTACAAACAGAAGTAGATTTACCATAAAGCTAGTGAAGCTTATGCTTCAAGGACAATCAATTGCATAGTCAATTCTGGAGTCCTGGTCATAGCAACGTGTTCCATGTCACAATATATTTATATACAATTCTCAAAATAGGATAATTTAATACAATTGGTTTAAACCATTGTCTTTTTTAATCCAGATTTTAATTTTGTCTTATTTTTCTTTGTATCATGTGGCAGGAAGGTTTCTTCATACAGCTGGGAGGATTATTGAATTGGAGATATATTTATTTAATTAGAATTTGGTGGGATATGGTTATGTCGTTCGTAGTAAATTTCAGTCATAATTTATGTTATTTCTAGGCTTATTACTATAGGAATTCTCCTCCAATCCCCCACAGCTGACTCACCCAGCATCATTTTTAAAAGGTACAAAGAGTTATAACATGATAACAATTTGAATTTTTACACTTCAAAATCATACAACTCAAATGAAAATAAAATGATACAGGTTTCCAATTTGACCATAAACAAATTTGTTAAAATTCAAAAATAAAATATGCTATTAGTAATTTTTAACAAATTGCTTTGTTACAATTTTCCCAGAGTAAGAAAAATTACCTTTATCTTATCTCAATAGAAAATATTTTAAAGTTCTAACTTGAAGGAAAAATAAAAGCCTGTGTATGCCCCAAAATATTGGAAAGGGATTGTAAGGGTATACAAGTTTGTATTTAGTATTATAAAGTATAGAAATTGTTTAATTTAAGCAGTATGCTTTTATTTGGGGAACACATATGTAGGTTTTAGTTTTATAAAATTTATACTTTATTTTGTTTAATTTTCTTATCAAAAATACATATTGATTTTAAAACTAATTTCGTATTTATCATATTTAATTTTTTGTCTTTATTAAACAAACTTTACTGTATAAAATGTACAAGTCCCACAACACCTGGTATGCCCTGGATGTAATCACTTCATTTCTCTGAATTTGTTTTCTCATTTGTAAAGTAATAACTCACTCTGGGCTAGAGGAAGGATTAATTGAAATAGTAAGTGTGTTCAGTATAGGTCAGTAAAGGTCAATAAATGTCAGTTGTGTTTTTTGCCATTACATGTATACATAGTCAACAGTTTAGTTATTGACAGTTATTTCTTTCCTCCATCCAGCCTAACTTCTCTATTCAGGAAGATATCTAACATAAAAATCAAATTGTTCTAGCCTCTGCTAGAAATTCTTTCAGTGATCCCTATTTTCTACAAGACTCATTTATAAAACTATTTTAATTAAAACTTTTGATGTGTATATTTGAGATTTACCACATGATGTATTGGGATACATGTATGTGTGTGTGTGTGTGTGTGTGTGTGCGCGCGTGCGTGTGTGTGTATATATGTGTGTATATATATATATTTATATATATATGTATATAAATGGTTACTCTAGTGAAGCAGAATTGCATATCTATCATATCACATACTTCTTTTGATGAGGCTCTTTACAATTCAATTTCCTCCTACTTCTCCAACTGCATCTTTTAAAATTTCAACCTTTCACAGTTTCAGATACAATACATGTTTACATGTTGGAGATCCAAGTCATGCCCTTTTACTTTTCCCTCCTTTGTATATGGAATCCCTTTTTTTCAGAAGTCTTTCTCTCTTTCATAACACTATAAATGTCTACTCATTCTTTAACAATGATCTTAAATCTAGATTGTATAAGATAAGGATTTGCACTTACCTTATATCTTAGTCATTTTTCTGCTGCTAGAACAAGACAAACAGTAATTTATAAAGAATAAAAGTTTATTTGTCTTATATTTCTGGAGGCCAGGAAGTCCAAGAGCATGGTGCTGGCATTTGACAAGCGCCATTCTATAAAAGAAATGGAAGGGCATGGAAGACAGAGAGAAAATTGGAGCTGAACTTATTCTCTTATCAGGAGCCAACTTTCACAAAATATGGCCTTAATTCATTCATGATGGCTCCACCCTCATGACCTAATGACTTCTCAAAGACCCCATCTCTTAATTATTTTACCGTAGCATTCAAGTTTCCAACACATGAAATTTTGGGGGGAAATTCAAACATAGTATTGTGCATCAATCATATTCACTTAGTGAAAATATTGTTAAATATAGTAGACAACATCTTATGAACCAGCTGTTCCAAACCAACAGCAAGAAACTCTCAAACTCTTTATATGAGGACATGCTCTATATAGCATTGTTTGTGCAGAACAATGTTGAAGGACACATAAATGAAATGAGTAAATAAAATATACTAGGAACACACAAAGAAATATTTTGAACAGTTAGGCAATTTATTATGTTCATTTTTATTATTGAGGAAAAAAGTAGAAATGAACTGCTACAGCATAAATGCATTGTGTACATTAAAACATATACAGAACTAATATTTTCACTCAAACCCACAAATATTTAATAGGTTCGAGTGAGTTCCTGTAATGAGAAGAGTGGGGCGGTCCTGGAAATGCTACATGAAATCTCTAATGTCTGAACACATGCAAACACAAGATTATGTTTTCTCCCCATTGTTATTTTACGTCTCTTTCAATAACTTTTGTCTGGGTGTTCTAATTTACTTAGCGTCTTAGTCTGTTTGTGCTGCTATACAAATACCTGAGACTAGGTGTTTTATAAAGACTAGAAATCAATTTCCTCATAACTCTTAAGTGTTGGAAGTCCAAGAGAAAGACACAGGCCTGTTTAGTGCCTAGTGAGGGCCTCAGTCTTTGCTTTAAAGATGGTACTTTCAACATTGCGTCTTCTCATGATGGAAGAGCACTAAGATAAATAGAGAACTATATGACTTCTGTCTAGCCCTTTCATACGGCACTAATAGCATTTCCAGGGCTGCCCCACTCTCCTTCTTATTGCAGGCACTCACTCAAATGAATGAAGACTGATCCCTCATTACTTAATCACTTTCCAAAAGTCCTCACCTCTTAATACCAGCAAAATGAGGGTTAAGTTTCAACATGAATTTTGGAGAGGACACAAACCATACTAATTAATGGGCTCAATGTCTCCCCAAAGGTAGGAAAACTACCCTGTCACTGTCACCCAGAAACACTTATTAAAAAAGCAGACATTTTAGAATTACTGAATGAGAATATATTCTAATAGAGCCTAGAAATATATGTCTTGAAGAAGCAATCCAGATGTTTTTTTAAAAATGTTCTTTGAAAATGATAGAATAAACTGTGGGACACATGAAGTCAGAGTCACCAGAATCTTATGGACACAAGTTCTTCAAGAGATGCTATCAACCATTCTTGACATTGGTCAAACATCATAATTATGTAATTATTTAATAAACATTTGTTTAAAGACTAACTGGATTAATGATTTAATGAATGGCATTACTTCATAGAGAATAGATAGGTAGAAGAAATCAAGACTACCAAAAAAATTTATAAATCAAATATATGTAGTTAGAAAAACCTTATTTTACACAGTACTAGAGCCCCAAGTTCATTTATCAATGTACAATTAACATATATACTTATATATACACATTTGACCATACATATGTACCATATATGTATATATGTATATGTATATGAGAAACTTCTCCAGTTTCTAACAAAGAAAATGAATAGCATGCATGATTCCAGAAGACTAAATGCAGCATAATAGCATAGATGTTTGCCTGCTGTGTACATGCCTAAAATTTGCATTAGTTTTTGTATCCAACTTTCCTTAATAAGATTGGTAGTCCATTTGGAGTAGATTTGAGCCAGACTTTAAAATAATAATTTGCCCTTGACTATATAGGTCAACTTCTCCTGGGAATTTGTGCCAGTTCAGGAAATTTCAAAATGTTCTTTCATTGAAATAACTGTGTTCAAGAAAAGGGCATGCTGGGATTTGCCATTTTGGCTGCCATTACAATTACCCCTATCAGTATCTATGCACAGATGCTCAGTGTGGGTAACTATTATTGGCAGGTTATGCTGGCAGCTCATACAAATGAATAATCATTGGCTCGTGATCACCTCGACTCCCTAGATCACTTGGAATGGCCCAGCTGGGCTAAGTAGGAAATCTAGCTAATGAGAGGGATTTTTTTTACCCTCTAGTCATGATGGATAATATACAGAATTTCACACAATTGTCTTTTTAAAAGTTTATCCTAAAGTTTTTAAAGTTATTTAAAGTGTTTTTATTTGTATCTTATTAATTAAAAATTTATATTGGGTATAAGACAATCATTCAGTGAAGAATTTAAGTTTTGAAATTCACACTTAAATGGGACATTACTTTTTCCTATGATGCTTTGTCCAATTGCTAATGAATAGCATCAGTCCAGCTGCTCACTGTGAAATTGCCACTCTTGCACCACGCATACAATAAAATTAGGAACACAGGAACTATTATTAAAGCTAAACAGAAAATGCTATTTTTAAACGATCCAATCTATCTAATAGCAGCTAAGTAATGAAGTATACATCATTAGTAAACTTTTCAGCCTATATTTACGTTTTGCTACCTTTCTCCCACCCCATTTCACCGAGTTTCTGAGGATACAGTTTACTCTTTATGCTTAAATTGCCGATTTACAATTTACTGGGCCATTAGCATCAAGAAGATATGTCCACTATATTCAGCACTACTAATTCACTTTAAAGAAACACACAGAGAGGAATGGGAGAAAGAATCACTTTAATGTTTCTTCATCAGAAAACATGATGGTACAGTGTTCCTAGATGTTGTGATAGTGAGGAAATTTTAAGATCAATTAACATCTAACCAAAACATGGTAGAACAAGTTTTCCCAAACTTCTTCAAAATCTGACTCTTAATTCAATGATCTATGGAAAGATATTACACATTTTACGTTTGAAATGGTATAAGTATAATACAGAAAAATTCGTAAAGTCTTTTATCTTGAATTTCTAAATATAATTTAAAGGGATATTATAATTTCTAATTAGGAAGTTATTAGGAGTATTTCTTGAAGTTGCTTTATTCTTACCTGAGGAGTACTGTAATTTCTTTTGTGACTAAAATTATTACTGTATTATATTCTCTATGGTTTTATATCTTCCTTTTCCTTTTTTCAATGTATGAATCATTACTTTAACTACCAAAATGTAGCAGTATGCCATTTTTAATTTCCACCTGCTAGCCTTTATTTTGCATTCTTCTTCAGCTGCACCTTGAATTTCCGAATTTCTACTGTTTGCAGCTTTCTTCTATCTCTTCTTACTACTCTATTTATTTGCCCAGGTAGCTCCCATATTAACATTACAATCTCTGACATACTCATTTTAATCTATGCCTTCGGGTCATTTCTCTACCCCAGCTTCAGTCTGAAATAGGCAGATGACAACACAGCATGAAATTCAAATAAAACCCTAATATTCACTTTGATTATTTTCTCACCATGTGTTTATTTTTCTGCTGCTCTCAGTCATTTTACATCATCGCTATGTATCCAGGTCAATAAAAAAGCCTTGGATATATCATTGATCCTACTCTCTCATCTTTCGTATCAAATCAACCACCAAATCAATATGAATCTTCCATGCTTTTTTGTATTTCACAGTTCCATCTCCCATTAGCTTAGTGAAACACTAGCAACTGTTTTGTATATGAGAGCAATGCAATAATTAAGCTTCCTGCTTTGGTCTCAGCACTCTCCAATTCATTCCCCACAATACATCAAAAATAGTCCTCTGTCTGACTTTACTATTCCACTGTAATAGCTCAATCCCTTGATACTTTTCAATTCCCTTAGGATACAATCCAAGTGCCTTAGTATGGATTGCAAAGTCCCCATGATCTGCCTTCTAATCTATTGTGAATCTTGTTCTTAGACTCCACACCGTAGATGTAGTGAGCTACTTTGAATTTCCCAGAGAACCATTTATTCCTTTGGCTCAGCCTTTGTTATGCTGCTGTTATCTGGAACATGTTTAGTATCTTTCTCTCAACCCCTATAACACTATAGTCACTCATGTAAGTGTCTGCTCTACACTTTTTCTCCCCATACCCTTCTAGATTTCAACTATTAAAATGTTTATCACAATTTGTTGAAAATTACTTTGCTAGCCATCTCACCCACTGGATCTTAATTTCAGTGAGGGAAAGGGTCTGTTTCTGAATGTCTACCTGGTGTCTCCAGCATCTATTTCCCTACATATAGATATATGTGTACTTGTATAGATAGGCATATATCTATTTACATATATATATATATATATATATATATACTCAATGAATGTTTTTAATAAATATACTAATATATGCTTTGGAGTTTTTCCACATGAAAACTAATCTAATAAAATATTTTTTTCTGTTCTGAAACCTAGGGACACAATTTTTAAAAATAAAAGGATTAGCCTATAAACCCCTATATTATTTACTCTCTCTGGTCATCCTATATTTTCTGAAACAATTTGATACAAATATATGTGCCTTGAAAACATACAATGTTCCTCCATTTTTATTAAAGAAGAAAAAGTGTTCAACAAACCAGAAAAATTAGAGAAAAGAAGGAATTTTTAAGAGAACCAGATATGCTGATGATATAAAAGCAAACACCTGTGAAGCATAAGATGCAAATAAGAAAACTTGTAAATTTAATTTCATTCAAATATTAAAGAAATAAAATATGACTATTTTTAAGGAGACTTACATATGAACAACAGTATTACATTAAATTTGGCCTGACTTTATAAATTAAAACATTATTTGATTTAACATCTAGAAAAAGTATGTAAGACAGTATGCTTTTAGCGCTATCATATAAATAACTAAATGGAAGCATAGGGTAAAATCTTTACACAAATCATGGAGTCAGTAAATGCAGAGGTAGCATTCATACTCAGATCCACAGTTCTGAATTTCATTCTTGGTCAGTGTAAAATACATCAGCATGTTTTTGTTGTTGCTATTGTTGTTGTCTTGTGTTTTTTGTTTGTTAGTTTTGTTTTGTTTGTTTTTTTGAGATGGAGTTTTGCTCTTGTTGCCCAGGCTGGAGTCCAGTGGTGCCTTCTTGGCTCACTGCACATCTACCTCCCCGGTTCAAGAGATTTTCCTGCCTCAGCCTCCCTAGCAGCTGGAATTATAGGCATGTACCACATGCCCAGCTAATTTTCTATTTTTAGCAGAGATGGGGTTCCACATTGGTCAGACTAGTCTTGAACTCCTGACCTCAGATGATCTGCATGCCTGGGCCTCCTAAAGTGCTGGGATTACAGGCCTGATCCACCATGCCCAACTATCAGCATGTCTTTAATTAGAAGGTACTTCCAACTAGCTCTGGTCACTGGATTAGACAATTATCCAATTCTCTCCATTTATCATTCATACATCAAAGTCCTATTTTATGGTATAATCATTCATAATATATTTAGAAAAATGTTCATTAAATACAGAGTACTAAATTATTTAAAAATTTAAAAACAAGTAACTTTTTCTAAAAATTTTTAATTTTTTATTTCCATAGGTTTTGGGGGAACAGGTGGTGTTTGGTTTCATGAGTAAGTTCTTTAGTGGTGACTTGTGAGATTTTAGTGCACCCATCACCTGAACATTATGCACTGAACCCAATATGTAGTCTTCTATCCCTCACCCACCTCCCACCCCTTTTTCTGGAGTCCCCATAGTTCATTGTATCATCCCTATGCCTATGAATCTTCAGAGCTTTTATAAATAAGTCTTTGTCACACAGATATGAGATAAAAGCCATAGCACTTATGAAACAAATAGAAACTTTTGAGTTCCTCAGAAACAAAATGATGTTCATATTCTTTCAAGGGAGTACCTCTACAATCAATAATGGTCTCCTCCAATCCATCTTTGATGCAATAATCGAAGATGTTTTTCTAAAACTCATCTAAGTTTATGCCCTCACCAGTTTACAAAAGGTAAGTGTTCTTTCATAAATATAATGGCCATGCTTTGTTGCTTACCTTGCATACATTTCCCCCCACTTCTATGCCAGAAGTTTTTAACTGGAGGTGCTTACCCTCTGGGAGACACTTGGCAATGTATGGAGCCATTTTTGATTTTTACAGTGGGGAAGAGGATGTAACTGTTATTGAGTGGGTATAGGGCAGGGATGTAGCTAAACGCCTTCAATGCATAGCACAGTCTCTCACCAAGGAGAATTATTGGCCCAAAATCTTGACATTACCAGCATAGCGAAGCCATCTTCTATGTTTGACAATATGTCAATTCATTTATATCAGTAATGTGATTAGTCACAAGAAAAAAACAAAATTCACCAAATTAACATATAAAATATTTTATGATTTAATCCCTGCTGACATCTCAACATTATTTATTGTTACTCTACTTCCTTGTTCTGAATTATTTGCCATTTATAAAAATCATGCATGTATCTGCCAAGGTGAGATAAGCTGTACCACATTGAGAAACACCTCTAAAATGCCAATTGCTTATGGTCACAAACTTTATTTCTTATGCTACATGCCCAAAGTAGATTGATAAGAGTGTTCTCATTATATTGAAAGAAACTCAAGTAGATGGAGGTTCTATTATCTTAAGAAGCTTTTATTTCATGCTGAGTCTTCAGGTTTCAGAGTGGCAAGAGAAGCGAACATGGAACATTGCAACCTGGCCCTTAGTTGCTTCTGTCCAACAATAAAATACACCACTTCCACTCATATTGGCCACAACATCTTGGCCAAACTAGTCACATGGTTGTGGCCTTAGCAAAGGGTTACTTTCTTGGAAGAAAAGAGAAATTAGAAGTCTTAGTGAGTATTGGTAGCATCTATTCCCATGGGTTATTTTTTTCCCCTTGTTTTCACGACTCATATTTAAGTTTAATTTAATGCATCACTTGTTAGATAAAGCCACCCTGATTCATTTATTTTTTCTGGACTTGTTTAGGTGCGTCTCTCTGCTGCAGTTATCACAACTTGTACATAGATCTCATGTTTAGTACTTGTTATTGTGAAAGTCACTAGTTTGCCTTTTCTTGATGACTGGTCCTTGGCAGTGGAAGTTTCTTATTTATTGCTAATTTCACAAAATCTAGCATACACAAAATGCTTTAATTAAACTGTTTGATACAAATGCACAAAATATCTTAGTCAAATTACAGTATAGAACACATAAGAATTACTTATTTATTTTATTTTTTTTATCAAACAAGAGCCTCTTGCCTCTCCAGGTACCTGATGATTCATTGACTTAAATATCTATCCATATTTTCTTCTTATTCCAATATGAGAAAATGGCTCTCATGTCTTCATAGCATCATAAAATATAATTTGAAAGTATTGTAAAAATCATGTTGTATAAGTTATATCATTTTTAGGATACCCAAGGCTATAATTTTTCTTTAAAAAAATGCCATTACTAAGTAAAGATAAGAGAAATTATTGAGGCTAGTCAAACTCTTGTTCAGCCTAGATTGCCTTCAAGCAACTCAAGTATCTTCAGTTTTAACTGCAAGCAGCTTTCAGCAGTCCCTGAAGAAAAAAAAAAAAAAAAAAAGATCTGGCACACAGTGGTGAATCTAATAGGTCCCAAAGAAACTCAAAATTGTTTGAGAAAGATTGAATTCTCTCCCTCCTGAAGGCACAGTTTTTTTCTTATTACTGCAAACAATATTTACCTCATCACTGTTGCAGAAATAGACCTTATTCATATATTTAAACTCTTTCCTGAATAAATCTAGCTGAATAATTCAATTCCAGGGAAAGGTCACTGGACTAAGACTCAGGAGACTCCATTTCTTTTCCAAAACTTGCCAGTTTTAGTCAGGTCACTGTGATTAAGTAACTAAGATTTTTCTGGCCTTAGTATTTTTATTTTTTTTTTATTTTTATTTTTGTGAACAAAATCGATTTAGTAACCATTTCCCATTCATTTCTATTATCAGCAATGAGTTATTCGCATTAGTGTAGTATAATATAAAATGTAAAACTAAAAATAAATATAAAGTCATTAAAATAGTATTATCATTGATGTAGTGTAGCAGTTAGAATAGACTTGCATTCCTCACAATATAAGCTACTTAACCATTGAAATTCTTTACCCATTGAAAAATAATCATAAAAAGGAACAATAAAAAAATTGTTAAAAAGCTAAATATATGTTCAATAAATTAAATGTAAGTTCAATAAATAATAGATATGTAAAAGTATAATTCCCAGAAAGTATAATAATAAAGTTAAAAAAATAAATTATTAATGTAATTTCAGTGGAATGTTAAGTAAATACATGCACTGTTAGTTTTCCTTAACTAACTAATAAAGGCAGATAATTTAGCTTTGTATGAGAAAATACAGAGTATTTTCTTTGGACAAGGAATATTATTGTACCATTTAAAAATCCAAGATAAAAATAAATTTAATTTAAAAAATACAGGAATATAAGAATTGTTTAGTAACTATGCAATTCAGCAGCTATTCAACCAGAAGACCAGAAGGAACTATTAGGAAATGAAAGAAATGGAAGGAAACAAAATCATAGCAACAAAGAGAAACAGTGATAATAAAATAAGAATCTAAAAACGTTAAGTCCTGATTCTTACTCCAAAGCAGAAATGGTTTCTAGAGAACAATTTTCAGTTCTAAGGAAGTTAGCTTTAATGCATGATGTACATCATGCTGTAAGAAGCAGTATTTTATGGTGCTTTTAAGAATGGGGACACTGGAACCCAGCTGTGCCACCAAACAGCACTATGCCTAATATCATAACGGGAACTCAATAAATATTAGCTGGTTTTGCTATTGAGATTTTTGCAACTGTTGTAATTTTTAACTATAAAGATTAATCTACAAACAAGAAAGATAATTTTGCAGTTTACTCTGAAGCCATAAGTTTACATCCTCAGGAATGACAAAGTAAGACAAAGGAGACAGAAAGCTGAACAGATCCACTTGTTTCTTAAGCTTGATGGAGCTTGCAAGGGCCTGAAGCAGGAGTCAGAGTTTGCTGTAGGATTTCAAACTCTTTTCATTAAATACAGAGCTTGTTCAAAAGTATCACAGTTCCCCTAAGATTGTAACTACTCAGTAAATATTAAACAATCAATAAACTGTTAACTTCCTCTCTTCTTTCTCTACCCTGTGGATAAATGCAGGGGTTCCTTGAAACCTACTCCCAGAAACTCACTGACTTGAGTCCTTTCTTCATTTTGGAGGGATTCATCCACCGGGATGTGTCAAAAAGCTGAAGTACCTGCAGAAACAAATGTCTGAATCCAGTCTTCTCTTATTATAGCCCAAATATCAACTGTTGTTATTTCTCCTGGGATTTCTCTGAATTCACCTTTTTTCCCCCCTTGCTGTTTCATACATACAAACATCAAATGGAGATAGTTTACCATCTTTTATAATTTTTATTAAATCAAATGCACTGTTGGGGAACCTGAAAGTGATAAAAATAGAATGTTGGATTATTTGTGAATTTACATCACTTGGAATAATACTATAATACAGAAAATTGATGGTTTACTTGTCCTATCATTCCATATTAATTTCAAAGTAAAATTTGGTGAATTACACTTTGTACAAATTTTGTATTTCATTTTTATTATATATACATGTGTCTATACATGTGTGTATGTGTGTATAATATATATGTATACATAAATATATTTCATTATTTTTCTGAAAGAAACACCAATGTTAGCAAAGTTTTTTTCTATAGTACCAGAGAGTATATATTATAAGCTTTGTGAGCCACATCTAATCTTTGTCACATATTAATTCTTCTGTGTTTTTTTTTGTTTGTTTGCTTGCTTCACTGCGTTTGTTTTACAACCTTTTAAACATGTAAGCAACATTCTAACATGGCCTTACAAAAAACAGGCTACTGCTGAATGTGGCCCTAGGGCTGTAACTTGCTGACTCTTCAGTTAGATACTACATGCACCTTACCAACAATCATGCTGAGAGTGAAGATGCACAGGGAGTGGGATACATGTCAAAGATAAAACTAGTTTTTTCATTCTTCTGATCTTGAAAACAAGCCAGAAAAAATATGTACTGAATGGAGTTACATTTTCTGCCACTGAAAATATATACTTAATGATACTCAGATTTATATACATACTGGCAACTCTACAGTGACCCCCCAGCCTCCCGCAGTGATCCCTGCTTCCTGGTAATTACCTTGTCCCCTCCCATGAAATGTGTACTAGGTTTTCCGATTTACTTCCAAATATTAGAATATTAAAGAAGGTATGGCTGGGTGCAGTGGCTCAAGCCTGTAATCCCAGCATTTTGTGAGGCTGACGTAGGCAGATCACGAGGTCAGGAGTTTGAGACCAGCCTGACCAACATGGCAAAACCCCATCTCTACTAAAATACAAAAATTTGCCTGGCATAGTGCTCACCTGAAGTCCCAGCTACTCGGGAGGCTAAGGCAGGGGAATTGCTTGAACCTGGGAGGCGGAGGTTGGAGTGAGCGGAGACCGCACCTAGGGACACTGCAGCCTAGCAGCAGAGTGAGACTCTATCTCAAAAAAAAAAAAAACAAAAAAACAAAACAAAAACAACTAGAGATGGGATGTCAATCCTGAAATTAGGTTGTGAAAAGACTGTGGCTTTCATTATGGATGTCTTTTCTTGTTTTTTCCCTCAGCTCCTTCTATCTGGAGAAATAAGCTGCCATGTTGTGAACAGACCTATAGAGGGCTTATGTGCTGAGAAATTGTGTCTCTGGCTAACGGCAACGTGGCTTGCCAAAACGCACGAGGGTGAACTTTGTAATAAAGCCTTTGCCAGTCAAGCCTTGAGAGAACTGCAGACCTTTGATGGTTAATTTCATGTGTCAAATGTCTGGGCCATGGTACCTAGATATGTGGTCAAATATTATTCTGAATATTTCTATGATGGTGTGTTTGTTTGTTCTTTTTCTTTTTTGGATGATATTAACATTTTAGTCAACGGACTTCAAATAAAGCAGATTTGAATATGAATGGGTTTTATTCAATCCGTAGAAGACCTTAATAGAACAAAAACTGACCTTCCCAAGCAAGAAGTAATCTTGCAGCAGAATCCCTTTGGCCTCAAACTGAACTCTTCTCTGAATCTCCAGCCTGCCTGTCTAGCCCATCAGAATTTGAACTCCCTAAACCTCACATTAACAATTCCTTAAAATAAATCTGTTTGTGCCTCTCTCTGTCTCTCTCTTCTCATACAACCCGCACCAACACAGACACACATGCCCTGTTGGTTTTATCTGGAGAACCCTGACTAATACAGGCTAATACAGGGTTCATCTGACAACTTGACTACAAACTACTGAGAACAGAAGCTACAGGCACACGCCCAAGTTGCACCTGGATCCCTAATCCACAAAAAATGTAAGATCATAAATGCTTTTTGATCTATCTGCTAAATTGTGTGGTAATTTGTTACTTAGCAACAGATAACTATCACAGATATGCTTATGTGAGGATATAGATCTAGCTTATTGAAATGTTTTTATTTCTTCTTTTGAGAAAGCATACTCTCAAAATATATTTGCCCCTAGAGTCTAAAATGTGTGTCAAGAATTTGTAGATATAAATCAGTGATTTTTTAAATCAGTTGACTTACATTTGGAGATTTATTTTTATTGATTTTTTAAAACTTTTAAGTTCGGGGTGCACGTGTAGGTTTGTTACATACGTGAACTTGTGTCATGGGGTTTTGTTGAACAGGTTATGTCATCAACCAGTTATTAAGCCTAGTTCCCAGTAGTTATTTTTCCTTTAGTTTTTGGAGACGGAGTCTTGCTCTGTCGCCCAGGTTGGAGTGCAGTGGCATGATCTTGGCTCACTGCAATCTCCACCTCCCAGGTTCAAGCAATTCTCCTGCCTCAGCTTCCCAAGCAACTGGGACTACAGGCATGACTGCTATATTCTGAAACACTTTTTATCACTTAGCCATATCCTGAGTGTTTTGCTTTTACATAAAATATAAGAAATTTTTATGGCTTGCAGAATAGGCTAGGTGGTTATTTTCTCGCCATCCCTTTGGACAGAATAAAGGCACCTTGAGGTAGAGCTGGAATCCCATGACATCATCTTTGTGATCGGGCATGGCCACTCAGAACAAAACCTCATGGCATCATTATGTCCTGATCCACAGTGGTACTGACTGAAATAATTATTTTGCCTATACTTGGAAGATAATCAGCTTCAAGCAAGATAATTCAAGACAATCAAATTAATAATAAAACATCTAATGCTCTGCTTACATGGCTAACATTCATTCAACCAACATGTTTCAGATACTTTCATTAAGTGTTGTTTGGCATTTGAGAATGGGCAGATACTTCAAAGGTAAAGACATGCTTCCTCCTACTAGTTATCTCATGTTTTAGTATGTGTTTGAGATACAGGAAACAGGGTATTGAGTAGAATTTTCTAATTGTTCGAAATTGCTGAGTTGTGTCTCAAGTGAAGATAAGATGCTGTTTGGTATTCCATATTCTAAAATACTTGCCAGCGATGGAAACTAGACCCTACCTTCATCCAAACTGAGAAACAGCCTAGCTAGCTCTCCTATTGTCAACTATCACTTACATTAACCTTCCAGTTCATTTATAAAAAATACTTTTGAAAGAAAGAAAAAAAAAACTGTCAGAATCTTGGTATGTCAGCCTCTCGGAGACTGTAAGAGCTCTCCACACTGACCTTCGCCAAAATAGCTAAATTGGTTAAAAGACATCAACAGAAACTTTTGAAGAGATAAGAGGGGGTCAAGAAAGGGGACATTGGCTTTTCACTCCACAGGGGCATGCTGAAGAGCAAAGACATAGTTGAACCTGATTCAGTCATGAAGCCGAGTTAGTATGGTGACGAAGATCTTGGGAGATTTTGAGTTATATATGGGAAGTGAGAGACAGAAAGAGAGAGAGAGAGAGAGACAGAGACAAAGAGGCAGAGAGACAGAGAGACAGAGAGAGAATGTGTGTGTGTTGCCTGTCAATCAGTGCAGACTTATAGATGCAAGACAGTTCCTGGAGCTGTCAGTAGGGTAATTGGTTTATTATGCCTAAGGAAAAAAAAATGTAGTGACTCCCACATAATTTTCTCAAAGTCTTCTCCAACTATAGAAAAGGAACCAATGGTTCACCTGGTTTCATGTGAACAATCACGGAGTAAAACAGAAGTGAAATATTTCACATGGAGTGAAATAGCTAAGAAGATGGCGAGATAGCTCCAGGCCAGTTGGGTCTATGATTCTTTCTATCAGGGCACTGGAAAAAGGGACTTTTGGTATGCGATAATAGGTACAAGTACCTGAGAGCATTCTTGGCAAAAGATATGACCAATGTAGTTACTCTCCAGGAAAACCACATAGACTGTGGACATGAAGAATGTCTCTAGATTTGGGTTCTCCATGCTATAGGGAAATACAAACTAACTGAGCAAACAAAAAAATTATTCATGCTTTTCAAAAAAAAGGTTACCAGGCATGTAAAATAACTTTTGCCAACATTCTCATTCTCCCAACCCCCATATTCTCAAAACACGTAGTGGGATAGAAGGACCCCAGAACACAGGCCCTCAATCTCTAAGGTACAAGAGTGGGAGGAGAAAACTGAGGCAGTGAGTGGGGCTATCATTGCCAAGAGCTCTTGGCTAGCAGTAGTTGGTGGAGCCCAGAAGATATGTCTTCAAGGGAACTTAACTTAAACCAGCCTCAAGAAAAGGAGATGTCAGAGGCAATCTTAATTTTTAATCTAGAGACTATATTGGGATTCTCATGCTGTGAAAGGAAGTTAGAAATAGCTCAAATTGATCCTTGTCTCTAGTTATAGCTTATGTAAAACTATACACTTCAAAAGGTAGAGAAAAATTCACTTCATTTTAGGCTATAGCATGGGCCAATGGCTCACAGACGATATTTACAACATTTTCAGTAACACAATGGGGATAGCAGCTTGAGCTACCGAAATGAGAGCCGGATATGGACTAGGGTCCATGTGCATCAAAGGAGGAAAACACAGAATTATTACAGGAATGAACACAAAAAGAATAGAACAAAACTAAATAAATCTTCTCCTTGAGACAACCCTGCATACAGAAATACCAAAGCCCATGAGGAAAAATAAAGCTTTGATGAACTTAGGTAAACATTAAGTGGATGACGTCACTCCAAATGAAAGAGAAAATAAAATAGTAGCTTTAAAAATGATATTACGATAGTATAGAGAAAAATGGACAAAAAAGAAGAACACTTACAAAGAAAAGCAAAAAGAATTAACAAGCAAACAAAGGCAGGAAATACATCAATGTAGGTGGATATAAAAAGTAATCAATTAGAAATCCTTGAAATGAAAAAACAATCAGTCACTAATTATTTAACTCATTTTCTGCTGCTTTTACTGAATACCACTGACAGGACAATTTAAAAAGCAAAAACAGGAAAGATTTATTTGTTTCATGGCTCTAGAGACTGGGAAGTCCAAAGTCATGGTGCCAGCATCTGCTTGGCCATCGGGTAAGGGTCTTCTTGCTGCATTATTCCATGGTAGAAGGCAGAAAGACATGTGAGCACAGTAGACAAATAGAAAAATGGGGTTCAAAGTCATTCTTTTGTTTGGAGCCCCTTCCTGAGACAACTAAGTGATACCCATGAAAAAGGCATTAATCTATTCATGAATGCAGAACCCTCATGACCTAATCACATCCTAAAGGCCCTACCTCCCAACAAGTTATAATGACAATTAAATTTAAAAATAATTTTTGGAGGAGGCATTCAAACTACAGCATTAGTATATAAAACCCAATAGTGTTTTAATCTCTAGATACGGTAATTGGTAAATTAGAATAGAGTTCTTTGGAGTGTACCTCCTACAAAAGATAAAATCAAAAGTATAAATAGGTAGCAAACAAATGGACAGAGATAGAGAAATGAAAGAACAATTTATTAAGGGTAAACCTTCAGTTTTGAGGTTGCTCCATGTTTCTGAAACTCTATAGACTGTTACTCTAACTTCTTTGTTCATTTATTCATTCCTCCCTAGGGGATGTGTGTAGACATTGCATGACTGATAAATATGGGAAAAATAACTAGGCATGCTTTGCCGAGCTCCAACTCCTTTCTCTCAGAGTGGGGCCAGTGGTGGGTGTGCGAGATGTTTCAAGGAGTCAGATCTTCTTCACTTCTCCAAAAGGGTAACGTGCCTCCTCCTGTATGGAGAAGCCTGCCCCAAGGTCAGCACTTTCAGGTCCAGATGGAGAAGTGTGATTAATACTGCAGTTCATTATTAGAAAACCCATGTGGTTAGCATACAGAGTCATGTACTCCAGCCTGGCCTCTATTAGTAAGAGAGGAGTTATCTGGTCTCCATATGCCATCCGTGTGATCTATGCCTCAAATGCTTTAGAACCCCAGCAGGAAAAATGGGAGTAATTTAAGAGGAGCCTGCCAGAAATCCCATTACTTGCATGGAGACGATCTGTGCATATATATTTGTCAATTGAATTTCTTTCTGGGTTCCCTCTTCTATCAATATTTTATTCCATTGATAAGTTTGAATAGAGGTCTAAATCTGCTATGTCTTTTGTGGGGTTGGAATAACGTATGTTAGAACATTTTTGGCAGCTGTGTCCATTTTTCTTGAGAGCCTTGAGGATTCAGTTTGTCAGTAGTTTGATTTTGCTCTCTGTTTGACAAGTAAGACCACAGGGGACATGGCAAAGTTTTGGGTACTGTGGGATCATCACCGTTTGGATTGTATAAATCTCACCACCCTCTGTTAAAAAGGATTCAGTAGACTCCGTTATTTCCTAATGTTTAACAAATGGGATTTTCTCTGAAAGCTGCCTGGGTTTCTTTACAGCATGTGAGCCTTATTCTCTTGATGTGTTAAAACAAATTCAGGGTGAACAACGGATACTCAATCAAGAGAAAACAATTCACTGAACTCTGAACACAGCTGGTATTCCCTAAAGCTAGCACTCTTATAGAGTGTTCTGAGATTTTATATTCATATCCATGCCTAACTAAAGTTGAATGGATGAGTTCTGGCCCATGCTACAAGTCTGACAAAGGCTCTGTATCCCTAATATATCTTCACATACATGTTGTACCAAACAGAAAACTTTTTATATAAGTAGACTCATAAGAAAGTTATGTATAGCATAATCATAAATATATAAATTTTAGAAACGTAACTTCACCTACATGATGCTCCATACACAATCCTATGGATCAATCATAATTTTTCAATTCTCTGGAGTGGCCTATTTACCATCCCCAAGCAAATCTCATACCCACACCCCAATTCAATTCACCTACAGCTTAGAAATTGCTATTTGCCTTCAGTTAGGTACCAAATCTACTAAAGCTGCAACAATAAACCTTGCACTTAGCTTTCTCCTTAGTTTGCATTGGACAGTTGATTCTGATATTCAGCCTTCGTTCTAATCATATCCTTGGGCCAAAGACTGGCACAGCAGGAAGATAAAAGAGCTATCTATGTTCAAACCATAGAAAGCTACTGTGCATGCTCTGGAATATGTTCTGTTATTAAGGCAAAGTCTTGATGCATAAACTGATAAATCTGAGAGATGTGGGAAAGAAGGTAAGATCACCTACAGACTCAGACATAAGCCATTTGGGTGTTTATTCTGTCTCTTCGATATCTTTTCATTCCTATAACTTGTTGAGCTCAATGAACTCAGGTGCTAAATTCTATGATACGCTTCCCCTTTTGTCTTCTCAGAAATAAACAATGGGAAGATATATTATAATTAGGGGAGTAAACACAGATGAAAACAATTTCAAGCAAAGACGTAATTAGAAAAGAGCTGTAGAATTTGACTCAACCAACCCAGATTAAAGACATATTACCCAATAAAAATTAAGCATGTCCCTAGTCTTAAAAAACAAGAAAAAATAGTCTGCTACAATCAATTTACTATGTTATGCCTTATATTTCTGCTTTTTATGATTAATTTGTAAACTCAAGACTCAGTTTCCTGGACATAGGATAGAGGCTAACTAAATGTTTTCTTTTTTCATTCGTTAGCACATTCTCTTTGTATCTCTCTATTCAAATTTATCTCTCATAAGGACAGCAGTCATATTGAACTTAGGGTCAACTTTAACCAACTATGATGTCACCTTAACCTAACTTCATCTACAAAGACCTTCTTTATTTTCTTTCTTTCTTTTTTTTTTTTTTTCCTTTGGGGATGGGGTCTCATTCTGCCATCCAGGCTGGAGTGCATTGGTGCCAGATCTCAGCTCACTGCAAATTCTGCCTCCTAGGCTCAAGCAATCCTCCCACCTCAGCCTTCTGAGTAGACCTTATTTCTATATAAAAGCATATTCATAGGTTCTATGAAAAGATAGATTTTGCAGGATACTGTTCAACTGACTGTAAGTGTCATACAGAACCTTGTGAGGGATAGTATTAGGAGAAATACCTAATGTATATGATGGGGAGATGGATGCAGCAAACCACCACCATGGCATGTGTATGCCCATGTAACACACCTGCACGATCTGCACATGTACCACAGAACTTAAAGTATAATTAAAAAAATAAGAAATTCAAGTGACCCCCTTTAACATTGTGAATAATTCTTATACCTCCTACACAGGCATAGATTTAAGGGGTAGAAATTTTCCATACTTAGCATGATTTCTCTGGATTGATAGAACTATCACAGTGTGATTCTTTTCATTTGTCATCAAAATTAGGACAAGCAGAAGGGTGCACTTTCACATGGCTTCATGGGAAGGTAAAATGACTGATAGCCCATGATGGTTGAAAGGATCTATGAAAGAAATACCCTCTAAGAGCTTAAAGAAAGACTTGAGAAGATACAGGGAGAAAGGAAAGTATGCGGAAGGGACTACATGTCCATCAATAGAATGGGGGAAAAAGTGTTGCGGTAAAAGAAAAATATATATTCCAATAGGTGAAAAATATAGTACCAAAGATAAAGTAAACCTATTCTTCCTATGTACTTATTTTATAACTGAAAAAAATATATACACACAAAGAAACCCTAAACATAATGCAACAAGCAAAACTACTTTGAAAGATAGAAAGAAGAAAGTGCATTGCCTAGGGTTATTCACACTTACTTGCAGAACAAAATTGTAGTGAATTCCTTGGATTTCTTTATCCTCCCATACATGCCATAAAGGGAGCTCTAGAAGCCTTAAATCCAGAATTGCCAACAAGCACACACATATAAATGCTTCAAGTAAAGCCTGTTCCCCATAGACAAAGGACTTGGACAAAGTGCCTTCCCAAAACAAAACCACCATGACCTTGTGAATAAAAATTGTTTTAGACCAATTTCTTTTTTGTTTGATAAAGTTAAAAGTCATACCTATCAAAAAAAGTAATATATGTCATTTACCTGTTCTGCAAGGAGACTTTTGCATGTTTGTATGTATATCAGACTCAGCTAGAGTTAAATTGTTGCAGTTTACCTGCATGTTGGTGCTGGTCGAAACCTTGATTGGAAACAAAATCTTTGGACGACACTAGGCTTTCTTTCATAAAAGAAAAATCCAAGCAAAATGCAACATTTTATGGACAAGCAAATGAAGAAAATAAGCTTGCAAAAGAGATTATTTGCAACAGGCATAAGTTTATGAAATACCATAAAAGGACCGTGGATGCGTAATATTCAGTTATGTGGTAGTTTATAAAATCTCAGTCAATTGTGCTGGGCTTTAAATATGTTAGCTGCTAGGTAAGCATTGTCAGTCAAGACAATAATTAGTCACCTATTTGAGAACTAGCTGAAGTAATTTTTTTTATAAATGCAACCATGGAAAAATAAGGAAAATATAAAAGCATCACACATCTTTGAGAAGAAAAATTGAAATAACCATATGAGAGTTCATGTTTTGTGGAGCAGGGACAATATATTACTTACATAACAGAAATAAATGACTAATTTTGCTTATTTCAGGATCAATATTTGTGATTCAAAAGCAAACAAAGAACTTATCATACATTTTTTCTGAACTAGCTCACATTCTTATCACAAAAAAATAACAACGTTAAAAAAAGCTTCATGCAGTTGCCTGTAAAGGATATATATAAATATATTAAAGTGTTATATTTAAGTTTTACCAAGCCTAATAGTCTGAAAATGCTACTTGAAATACATTAGAATTTCATGTAAACTTCCTTTGGGTATATTTAACAGAAAGTGTTAAATCTGGGATATGAGAGCTTGAAAACTATTTTTCACACTTTATTCGGTATCTTATTTCTTGCTCTGCCAAACTACTAACAAATAGCTATGATACTCATTTCAAGAGTAACTTTAGAAACCAGTTGTTTCTGATTTATCTCTTCGAATATAGCCCGGAGCTTAGAAAATATATTTTCCTGAGCAGAACAATCCGTTTTCGTAAGTTTTGATCATAGAAACAGTGCAACGTCTTTCCACTGATTAAGCAGAGTGCATAAATTCCTTAACATAGGAGTCCCCTGCTTGGACGTGAGCATGATCTTCAAGAATAAGGCTGAAATACACAAATACAGGATAAATCACACTCTATTTGTTCTAGAGAAAAAATACTTTTATTTAAATGGATGGATTATGTAATTTCCTGGCTAAATTCTTTGATCTATAAAGATTCATACAGAAAGATTTATTGAGAAGAGAAGAGGTAGGAATGGTCAAGAATGTGGAAAACTAAGGATACGAGAATGGAAATCTCAAATTCCAAGAGAAGTTGTATGTGTGTGGCTGGACTACAGGGGCATAAAATAGCATTCAAATAGGAAGAGCAAGTGTATTAGTCAGGGTTTTCTTCAGGGACAGAACTAATAGGAGATACATGTATATATAAAGGGGAGTTTGTTAAGGAGTATTGACTCACACCCTCACAGGGCGAATTCCCAGAATAGGCCATTTGCAAGCTGAGGAGCAAGGAAGCCAGTCCCAGTCCCAAAACCTCAAAATTAGAAAAGCCAACAGTGCAGCCTTCAGTCTGTGACCAAAGGCCCGAGAGCTGCAGGCAAGCCACTGGTTTAAATCCAGGAATTCAAAAGCTGAAGAGCTTGGAGTCCAATATTCAAGGGAAGGAAGCATCCAGCATGGGAGACAGATGACAGCTGGAAGACTCAGCAAGTCAACTTTTCCATCTTCTCCTGCCTGCTTTATTCTAGCCATTCTGGCAGCAGATTAGATTGTGCCCACTCAGATTGAGGATGGGTCTGCTTTCCCAGTCCACTGACTCAAATATTAACCTTCTTTGGCAATACCCTCACAGACACACCCAGGAACAATACTTTGAATCTGTCAATCAGATCGAGTTGACACACAATATTAACCATCACAGAAAGAGAAATTAATGTTTGGGGATAGAGGAAATACTTCTTCCCTATTCCTTCCCTATTCTTCTTCCCTATTCCTTAAATGTTCTTCCATGTAGAGTTTTCCATCCAGTCTTCAAAACTTTTATTTTTCTTTACCAATTCGCTCAGTGCTGCCACTGCCTAGAGAGAAAAAATTGACAATACGTGTGAATTAGAACCATAACACGTGACATGTGAGTTAAAAGAAAAAACTGGGCTTATATACCCAAACCTCACCTCTCTATCTTTCCTTCTTCTTTTGAGGGAATGTCACCTGTTGTGGCAGCCCAGAGAGATGGGATGGACCCCTATATAAAACCTGGTTTGAATGTTGAGATGTATAAAACCACACACACATACACCAACAACGTAGGAAAAAACTTGATACTGACATGATGAGGCTTTCTGTGGAGATCAGGGCAACCTCCTGAGTAATTCCTTAAATTGCCTGAGGGAGCCAGGCTGGGTGAGTGGCTTTGGTTTCTGTTGTATTCAGGGGTGGGCTTGGGTGAGACTTTCTGTGTACACGCACAAGCCAGGGAAGTCATGGTCTTACCAGTGCCAAAGGATAAAGCATCTGGGCTTTGTCATAGGTTTTCTTAGATTTGGAACAAGAATAGAAGAGGAATGAGTGGAACTTAAAAGCTGTTAGCCATCGTCAAAAATGAAGTCTGACTTCTTAATGCATTTCCACATGAGTATGCACTTCCATCTCCTCCTCTGTATCATAATCTCACAGCGATTGGTCTTGCAGGTGAGAAATCCTGTCATGGTCCAGTGTTGCTTGCAATTAGATTAGTAAAGTTTGCTTAATTATGCATTCAAGATAATTGCCTGCAAAAATAGGTGAAACTGCTTAACCTGTTCTTTGTCAGTGCTGAAAGTCATGTGTATTAATTCCATGACAACTTATTTGCCTTATTTCTTGAATGGTTTATATTTTGAACATGGGAGAAGATGCTACTTATTGCCTGTAGCCTCCTCCCCTTCAGAAATAATAAGAGAAAGAACCCAACCATGAGAAAAGTTGTAAAGACATGATCAAATAAAATTTCAAATTCTAAATGTTTAAGGTCTATTTTAAATTGAATCTTTTAATTGAATCTTTCAAGTATCTTTGCATGTAATACTAAATTAGGAAATGTGAAAGAAATACTCCGTAAAATAGATCTTAATAGATTCTCATTTCTTATTTCTTGGGCAAGTTTAGACTTAAAGATTTTAATTTTCAGAATTAAGTGACAATTTCTGAGAAAAAGGTAAATACCGCATTTGTAAATATTTGTCTTGATTAGGGTATAGGGATCACATTTATTTAATATGTTTTATCCCCTATAAGATCCAGAGAACAGTGATTCTGTTGGTTAAAACTGTATCTCCTGTACCTAATGTAGTTTTAATACATAGTAGGTGTTTAATAAACTTCATTGAATTAAATTACATTAAAATTAAGAAACATGAATTAAACATATTTTTATATTCCTGTGAGTGGAGAAATTATAAAATATATGTCTTTTTAAAAGTGTGCTTCTTTTATCCATCATTCAAGAATTATTTTATTGGTGTATAAAGATATTATGTTACATTGTTGTTATATTACAGAGTGATTATCTACTATATTAGTTTTCTATTGCTTCATAACAAATTAGTATGCATCTAGGGTTTTAACAGCATGCATTTATTATCTTATAGTTCCATGACTCAGGAGTCTGGGTCCTGATTAATTAGCTTCTATGCTAAAAGTTTGAAGAGTAGGATATTATACGTATTGTTAGGATTCATTCTTTCCCAGAGCTTGGGGTCCTCTTCCAAGCTCATGTTGTTGTTGTTGGCAGGATTTGGTTCTCTGTGGTTGCAGGACTGAGGTCTCACTCTCTTGCTAGCTGTTATTATTTGGGTTCTGCTCTTAGCTCCAAGAGGCTACTCTTAGTTTCATGCCATGCGGTCATCTCACAAGCCCTCTCACAACATGGTAGCTTACTTCTTTGAGACAAGTATGAGAATGTCTGCCTATCGTCTGCTAAGACAAAGTCATATGTAAGGACATATAATCATGGTTGTTGACTGTCACATCACTTATACCATATAACATGATCATCAATGGAATGGTATTCTATCAAGTTAGCCATATTCTATTCACTGGATATAAGCCATAGATCATAGTTACACTCAAGGAAAAGGGATTATACAAGAGCATGAGTTCCTAGGGTTCATCATAGTGTGGATCTACCACACTTAGGTGAAAAAGAAAACAGACGTTTTCTAAAGAAGAAATTAAATGGTGCGCACTATTATAGCTTTTATAAGAAACTACAATTATGTATATTTTACTATACAAATATACCAAGAATATATTTGGAAGGTATAAATCCAGTATTCTTGGGTATAAGAACAAATAAACATAGCAAATCCACAACTTTTGTTATTTGTTCAACAGACCATTCAAAACTAAGAACTATTGTATTAGTATCAGGGTTCTCTAGAAAACAAATAGGATGTATATGTATATATCATATATACACACATATAAAATAAATTATTCATTTATATTTACATTACTTATATTGATTACATACTATGCTATGTATTATATATACATTATATGTATGAGTGTGTTTATATATACAAATACAAAGAAAGAGAGAGAGATTTATTTGAAGGAATTTCATCACACAATTGTGATGACAGGCTAGTCTAAAATTTGCAGGGCAGGCCAGCAGGCTGGAATCCCAGGAAAGAGTTGATGTTGCACTGTCCAGTCTCAAGGCAGCCTAGAGACAGAATTTTTATTTCCTCAAGGGGCCTTTGTCTTTTCTCTTAAGATCTTCAACTGATTTGAAGTGTTCTATTCAAATTATGGAAGGTAATCTATGCAGTCTAAGGATTTAAGTGTTAATCACACCTAAAAAAAATACCTTCACAGCAACACCTATGTTGATGTTTGACCAAAAACTGTATACTATAGTTTAGTCAAGTTGACACATAAAATTAACCATCGTAACTATTATGGAAAGTTTCTCTATCATCTATATTTTCAGTTAGGGTTGCCATTCTTGTCTAGATTTCCAGGGCAGCAGCTGAGAAATAGCACTGCTCCACTAAGCTGTCTTCATAAATAATAGTTGATGATTCTTTCCAGCTCTTCAATTTCATGCTGATTTTGATGATGATATGCTCATAGACTTACATGATCTCTTAACGCTGCAGGAGAAGCTTCTAACTCTCTTCTCTTCTGTTGCCAGTGAAGATTAAAAATGTTCTACTGTCTAAAGCTATGAGCAGGTGGTTATAAGGGAAAGTATGTAATGTAGATATCTCAAGGCTTATTGGAAAAACCAATCACTTTACTCATAAAAGTGGATCTTTACCACTGTGGCATCAATGACATAGCATTATGATAGTTCACCAGGTGATTGCTTCCGTAGAATATTGTCAAGTTGCCATATTCCTTTTTTTCAAAGATCTATTTGAAATATATATTGGAGGTCATCATAAAATTGCATTATATTAATACATCAAAAACATACATTATGAATTGGTATATGTAGTAGTATGTAGATTTTGATAACTACTAAGTATTCTCAGCATTTAAATAGTTTATCAAGTAACCTAAAATCACTTGTGGTAAGTGCCTCCTATTAATTTCTGAGTTCCCTTTCCTAAACTTTTAGTTTTCTATACTTCCTTAGCTACAATGAATTTGTATTCCATGTGGCTATATAGTAAATACATATGTGATATACATACATATACATACTCAAAACATTATCATTAGACTATCTTATTCATTTAGCAAGACTAGTCATATGAAAGCAGGTAACATTTTGGGATAAAAATAAATCATTCTTTTATTTGTGACAAAGAATCAATCATACATCTTTTGTTTGCAACTGGAAAGGAAGAAAGAGGCAAATAATAAAAAACTTCTGAATCTCAGCCTCAGGAAATACCATGTAAACTTTTAAAATTTTGTTGCCTATCAAGTATATAGTAAATATAGTAATAACATGAACAATATTTTACTTTTCCTTGTTTTTGAAGACTAAAACAATACGTATAAGCTAAAGCATACACAAAGCCTTAAGCAATTGGAGAGTTGTTTAAAGAATATCCTTACATAGTTATTCTGAGAATTAATGGATATTATGTGCACATAACTCTGAAACTGGGTAAAATCCATTATGTTGTTCCAGTCCCAACTACAATTTGAGTTTAGGAGAAACAATATGGTAGTACTAGTACCTGACCTGGCTCTGGCATATGGTATGCTCACTATGGTATTCAGGACTGAATGACTGCCAACACAGCAGGATGGATTGGAGAAGATATTAGAGGGAAAGATAAATGCTTGACAATTTAGAATATATCTGGTTCAGTCTCCAAGGACAAGAAGTCATTGGGAAGTAAATGGGACTAGCGATGGTGACTATTATGGGTAACGTTTGAAAGACACATTTAATACAAATATATTACCCTGGGAATTGGAGAACTAACATACGATTATTCCAAAAGTTGGGAAAATAAATTATCTACGATTGAGTCATTATGACTTTGAGACCTGTCCACATGAAATTCTAACACCAGCACCATTAGGGTGGCAGCAAACTTGGAAATGATTTGGCTGATTTTGTAAGAGGGGATTTTTATCGAAGGGACTGCTAACATTCACACAACTGGATACCCTTCGTATTGGTAGCAAAAAGACAGATGATGGGAATAAATCTCAGGTCATGTATAAGATAGAACGCATGGGAAGAGTGATGTGCTCTGTCTGGAGTTTGGGGAGACAGGCTCTCTCATGTCTTCTGTGATAGGATAAACAACAGGTGAGGAACCAATGCAGGTGCTTTCACAAATATTCATAAGCAGTGAAATAAAATGCATGCGCAAGCCAAACAGTTCAGGACAGGAGGGAAGGAGAGGGGCTCACACTAGTGCTGATGGTGAGTACCTGAAAATATGAACGTTGCTTCCTTCAGATAATTAGAATTTAATATGTAAAAACATGTGTTAGTATGGGGGAGTATACGGGAAAAAAGAACTATAAAAAGACAGCTTTTCCCTGTTAACATTACCCCATTTTTTTAATCCCAGGATTTTATCTTCTGGAAATATGGATTTAATTATATTTTTTAAAAGAAATTAATACACAAACATAAGATCTAAATTATCATAATTAATTATTTGCATACACTAGGTGTCTTTAATGATTCCTTTCCCCTGCCCCCAAATGTTTGTTAGACACAGGTGTAATTCTTCACTATTCTCCATTTATCCTCCATCAACAGCATAATGTAAAATAAGCAGGGCTGAATCTCTGGGAAAAGCAATGAGGAAATTGATCAAGTCACTAAAATATAAATGTTACCAGATTTGGGGCTATGGAAAATACACGTGTATGAGAAAGTACCTATTCAAATTTCAGTTACTTTTGAGGCCTCTCCCCTTTCCTCTTGCTGCTTACTAGGATATCTGATGCCAGTGTAATCTTAGTTATACAAATTTGAGCCTTGTTATACAAATCTGAGTCTTGTTTTTCTCATCTTGAAAATAGGCATAGCCATGTCAGCTGTGGACACCTGTTACTGTTGCCTGTTTATAATCCTTTTATTTTTTTATCTGGTCACAAACCACTCTTTCCTTAAAAACGCATATATTTCTACTGGGAATGACATGTTTAATAAGCACATAGCCCAGGCTTGACTTATCACACAACTCCATCATCCTGGCATAGAGATTAGTTCATGGATAGATATGTTACAGACGCTAGTCCAAGAAATGTCCCACTGTGGGGCTTCTGATTAAGCCTTAAGATTCTATTGTAACGACAGGATGAAAGTCATGGCATACCATCATTTTCTTCATTAGAAGAGAGCCTGTGAAAGAGATGAAAAGAAAAACAGTCCTGAAGATATCACTCGAGCCCTGGATCCAACAATGCGTGAAGCTAAACCATCCTTAATTTTTCAGTCACTTAGACCCACAGATTTATATTTCTGTTTATGTTTCCTTGAGCTGTAATACTATATGAAAAATTCTAAGTAATAAAATCTCATACCTTGTTATACTAACAAATGTCCATGTACTCCTACATAAGTAGAAAAACTGAGAAAATATTAGTTTCCTCCTACTTAATACAGCTTTAAAAGTGGTGTTTATCTTTTAAATTCCCTCATTTATGTCTACCAGAGTACTTAGCCCAGTAAGTTAAACACGTACCCCATGCAAAGCTTTCGGAATTCTGATATGAAGGAAATGGTAGCAAAGGAAAGGTGGAGAAATAATTCGTGGTATGGGTTGTGAGGTTCAGCGTGAAAACAGACATTTTGAAGACAGCATAGCTAGAGAACCTACTGAAGGTGAAACTATACACAACAATCAAGTGGCAGGTAGTAACAAATAAGGAAAACTAAGTAATAATAATGGCAGAGAGAAGAAAGAAAATATAAGACCGCTTGTATGTCAAGAATGCTCAGACATATTTGCAATGCAAGAATTTCAAGATCATACTTTTAGCCTAGAGTAGATATATAGTACTGTTTCTTGATTTTACTCTTTTATAAGAAGAGTTTAGTATTAGTTCAGAATGAAAACCGTATTTGTAAATGTTGAGAAGCCTTATTACCCACACAGACCATCTGACTGTCATCCAAAGCATGTTACACCAAGGGTGAATGTGTTAGTCGTCATGTTGGTACATGAAGAAAAGCTGTTTGTGTGGAGCAGCAATAGGCCAGCATCCTCCTGGGTCACATGCTTCACTGTTTCCTGCTGGAAAATTATTGAGTGAACAAGGTATATTCACAGCCACAAAGAGAGTTCATCAGGCTGTGAAGCATGTTTCATCAGGGGTTTTGCTAGAGTGAGAACAATTTTCAGAGTCCTAGTATGTGTGAGATGGACGTGTGACTACATCAGAGAGGCTGTGAAAAGGCATGTAAAAGGGAGAAATAAGAACTAAATATATCAGACCCACACTTGTCTTTTTTTTCTTTCTTTTGACAAGGCAGGTGGGGGGAGAAATGTGGATGTGGACGCAATATACTTTTTAAGTGCTATGTTTCTTAAAAAACATCAAAGAGCCTGAGAGAAAGCAGAAAACTCCAAATAGACTTCAAGAGAGTCTTTTTTTTATTATTTCTATTAAAAGCATCGGCATCTATAAAGAAAATAGAAGAACTGCATTAGACCTAAATGATCTCAGAAAAGTGTCAGAAGTACTGACAGGTAAATGAACAGTCTATCATTATTTTATTTCATCCTCTTCTTAGAAAAACAAAAGCAGGAAAATGTCTGACTTTAAGCCCATTTTAGGAGAACCGCAATATTCTATTCTACTCCTCTTGTTTATCATGTCGATAGGGTATCTTTTATGCAACCAATTCTGTAAGTGCAAACCAATAATACAATATTTTATTTCATTCAAAGGGCATTCACAGAGGATCTATTGCAAGCCAGGCACTGGGCAAGGCTTTGTGTGGAGGATAAATTACAACATAGCCCCTGGTATCAGAAAACTTAAAGGCAACTTAAATCTAGATAATGTAGGACATGAAAAGAGTCAAGAAACATGGTCTGTTCCAGAAGCGCATGTTTAATACTATTAATTTAGATTACATCATGGAGGTTCAAACTAACTAACCGGAAGGTTAGCAAATATTTAATCTTTCAAATGTATTTATTATTTTAGTAAGGCAGTGAATCTGGAAAGTAATTCAGTATCACAGATACATTTGGAACTATTTTACATGATCCTAATCTTTGTGCCAAGAAAGCTGCGAGCATATTGCCGTAGACACCCAGAAAATAAAGCATCTTCCTAAATCTGCTTCTGATCTCTAACTTTACTCTGCCTAAAAGGGAAAAGTGCATGAGTGCAAGAAGAGAGCCTTAAAAAAATTACTGACCTGCTTTCTTTTTACCTGATTCTCTGGTACGTGCTGGTATTAGAAGAATTTAGAAGAGCCCTCACTGGCTAGGGCAGGCACTCATTGTACCGAGAGTCATCATGGTCAGTGTTATTACCAACACCAGGAAGGTGAGCTGCAAACAGCATTTTGATGTAAAGTGCTCTGGGGAGATTCTCTGTAGCCACTGGTTCTATCTTCCTCCCTACAGAACACACTGGGATTAGGAATTTATTTTTCCTACATAAGAATGATGATAAAATAGGCAGATGGTGTGAGACATTTTCTCTTACCCTCAAAACAGCAGAATTTTATAGCCAATATTCTATCTTCTATTGCTTTTCAATACAGAGTCTTAAAAACCTCATGTTATATAGTTTTATTCTCTTTATTTTATTCCCTGTATACAACATGCAAGTAATTTGAGGATAGATAATCTGCCCCTTACTTGGCACAACAGAGGTAATCAACAATCAACAAGTGTTTGTTCCCTGAATGAGAGTATTGTTGTGATCAGCCTTCCTAAAATATCCTTTATTAGATGTGGAGAAAAAAGAAACAATCTACTTTTTTCACAGTTATATTGGAGACATAAATACATCAAATTAGGCTTTATTGGTTACTAGAAAATTTCAAGAAGTGCATGTTCCTCTATACGCAATTTTTGCAAATATTTAAAACTTTAACATATATTGAAAAATGCTTACATGTATGTTAAAATTATGAAAACTCTCTTTCATGTGTTGAAGCGATTGTATAGTGAATCTAATAATAGCACTTGTATAGAATCTTATATCAAGTATAATCTTATTCAATGATACATATGGATATACATATGTACTGAATTATGTGTGTGTGTGTGTGTGTGTGTGTGTGTGTGTGTGTCTGTGTGTGTGTAGAGACAAATGATGTTTGGTGTCCTACGAGTCCCTCATCCATTCTCCATTCTCATAGATTAAAATTTAGGCATATAGTTCATTTTATTAGGGATGAGTCCCCAGTTGAAGCAGCTGAATCAGGTTCTCTCATTTGGAAAACTGAAAAGGAGATACAGTAATGCCAGTCAGACTTCATTGTGGTGCACTTGAAATGGAAACTCATATGTTTGGCTTCCCATATGTCACCACTGAGATGGAAAAGACCGAACTCTTGTCTGTGAAGAGCATGCAAGCCCAGATTCATCAGTCCTGGGGAAAAAGCTGCTTTGTTTCAGAAAGGCATTCTGGGTCTTGACCCTGAAACTTCCTGAAGCCTGGCTTCCTGCTCTTTAGTGTTTTGAACACTGTATGTCCTGACAACAATCAAGACGTTTTCCTTAAACTAATTTGAGTGCACTTCAATTACCATACTGCTTTGATGACAGTCTTTCAAATTCAATTGAGCAAGTTCAGAAATACTGATTGAAGACATACTCTATATTGGGCATTGTGGGAAGGCATAGGTATGAATAAAAAGAAACTTCCCTCTCCCCAAAATTAATTTGGTGACAGAAAAGAGGTAGATTCAAGTAGATAAGTTCAATATATGTGTTGTGCTATCTATTATGCATAATGACATAAAATCTTCCATAGGCAAATAGTGAAGTCCCTACTAAGATTAAGCTGCAAAAAGAAAGTGTGGGGTTTCAGGAGGAATACAGATATTATCTAAGTCAGGTATTAAAAAACAGTTGAGTTAATCAGGTAAGTGCATTACAGACAGAAAGAGTAACAGGAGCAGGACATGGAGATGTAAAATCCTACAATCAATTATTCATTTTAAGATTTGTGGAGTACACACAACAGACCAGCCACTGTTCAAGATGCTTTGGGAGCAGCAGTAAACAAAGTAATTTTAAAATAGATCCCTGTTTTATGATATTTACATTTTTGAGGAGGAAGGCATTTTATGTATCTATATATATTTGTATATATATTCTACTAATAAATCACATATTCACATATGTGATAAAATACACTATAATAAAATAAATGAATAAAAGATACAGTACAATAGTTCTTACATTTTAGCATGCATCAATGACATATTTAGAGTGCTGAAGGAAAACATTTTGCCCTAGAATAATATATTCATGGAAAATACTCTCTGAACATGAAGGAGAAAGAAAGACTTTCCTAGACAAACAAAAGCTGACGGATTTCATCACCATCATACATGTTCTACCAGAAATGCTAAAGGGAGCACTTCAAACAGAATTAAAAGAACATTAATGAGCAATAAATAATCACCTGAAGGTACAGAATTCAATGGTAACATTAAGTACATAGAAAAACACAGAATATTATAACACTGTAACTATGGTATATAAACTACTGTTATCCTAAGTAAAAGACTAATAGATGAACCAATAAAAAGTAATAACTGTGATAATTTATCAAGACAAAATCGATACAATAAAAAAAAAAACGGGGACAAAGTTAAGCATAGAGCTTTTGTTAGTTTTGTTTTGCTTGTCTATGTTATGCAGTGTTAAGTTGATGTCAGGTCAAAATAATGGGTTACATAATGATATTTGCAAGCATCATGGTAACTTTTAAACAAAAAACACACAATGGATACACAAAAAAATAAAAAGCAACAATTTAAATCATATAACAGAGAAAACTACCTCGACTATAGGAATACAGGAAGAAAAGAAAAAAGAAAGGAGAGAAGACCACAAAACAACCAGAAAACAAGTAACAAAATGGCAGGAGTAAGTCCTTACTTATCAATTATAAAATGAAATGTAAATGAACTAAACTCTTGAATCAAAAGACACAGACTGGATGATTTTTTTTTTAAAGACTCATTGATCTGTTGCCAACAAGAAACACACTTCACCTATAAAGACACACATAGACTGAAATTAAAGGGATGGAAAGAGGTATTTCATACCAATGGAAAGCAAAGGAGCAAGAGTTGCTATACTTATATCAGACAGAGTACATTTAAAGGCAAAATGTAGAGACAAGGTCACTATATAATGATAAAGAGGTCAATTCAAAAAGAAGATATAACAATTTTAAATGCATATACATGCAATACTGGAGAACTCAGATATATAAAAGCAATATGATTAAAGCTAAAGAGAGAGATAGGTGCTGATACAAGAATAGCTGGAGTTTTCAACATTCTTCACTGTCAGCATTGGACAGATCATCCAGACAGAAAATCAACAACAACGAAAAAAAAAAAAAACATTGAACTTAAACAGCACTATAAACCAGTTGGATCTAACAGATATTTACAGAACATTTCTTTTATTTTTTTTTGTGCTAAAATATCTCTTTCTTTTTTTCTTTTTTTCCCCATTTATTTATTTTATTGCATTTTAGGTTTTGGGGTACATGTGAAGAACATGCAAAATTGTTGCATAGGTACACACATGGCAGTGTGATTTGCTGCCTTCCTCCCCATCACCTACATCTGGCATCTCTCCCCTTGCTATCTCTCCCCAGCTCCACACCCCCCCCCGTCCCTCCCCTATTTCCCCCCAACTGACCCCAGTGTGTAGTGTTCCCCTCCCTGTGTCCATGTGTTCTCATTGTTCAACACCCACCTATGAGTGAGAACATGCGGTGTTTGATCTTCTGCTCTTCTGTCAGTTTGCTGAGAATGATGAACATTTCATCCAAGACCTGTAAATATACATTGTTTTCCTCAGCACATGGATCATTTCCAAGGGTAGACCACATATTAGGTCACAAAACAAGTCTTAAAACATTCCAGAAAAACTGAAATGATATAAAGTATTTTCTCTGAACACAATGAAAAGAGCTAGAAATTAATAACATAGGACTTTTGGAAACTATAAAAATATATGGAAATAATAACAATATGCTTCTGAATGACCAGTAGGTCAATAAAGAAATTAAGAAGAAAGCTGGAAAATTTATTGAAACAAATGATTATGGAAACACAACATACAAAAATCTATGAAATACAGCAAAAGCAGTGTGTAGAAGGAAGTTTATAGCCATAAGTACCTACATCAAAAAACAGAAAATACCTCCAATAAACAACCTAACAATGAATCTTCAAAAACTGAAAAAGGAAGGCAAACCAAACCCAAAATTAGTAGAAGAAAAGAAATAATAAAAATCAGAGTGGAAATAAAAAAATTAAAAAAATGCAAAAAATCAATAAAACTTGTTTTCTCAAAAAGTTAAACAAAATTGACAAACCTTTAGGCAGGCTAAGAAAAAAAAATAAGATCCAATTAAATAAAATCAGGAACGGAAAAGGAGCCTTTATAAATATACTGCAGAAATTCAAAAGATCATTTGTGGCTACTATAAGTAAATATTTGCTAACAAATTGGAACATCTAAAAGAAACTGACACATTTGTAGATATGTACAATCTATCAAGATTGAATCAGGAAGAAATCCAAAACCTGAACAGACTAATAGCAAGCAATGAGAACAAAGTCATAATAAAAAATTTCCTGGTAAGAAAAACTCATAGCCTGATGGCTTCACTGCTGAATTTTACCAAACATTTAAAGAAGAATTAATACCAATTCTACTCAAACTATTAGGAAAAATGCAGACTGAGGAAATATTTCCAAACTCATTCTGTAAGGCCAGCATTACCTTGATACCAAAACCAAAGACTCATTTGAAAGAAAAAAAAAAAAAAAAAGAAACTACAGGCCAATTGCTCTGATGAATATTGATGCAAAAATCCTCAATAACACACAAGCAAACTGAATTCAACAATACATTAGAAAGATCACTCATTATGACAAAGTGAGATTTATCCCGGGTATGCAAGGATCATTCAACATACACAAATTAATCAATGTGATTATCAACAGTATGAAGGATAAAAACCACATGATCGTTTCAATTGAAACTGAAAAAGCATTTGATAAAATTCAATATTCCTTCATGATTAAAAAAAAGTCATTCAAAACTGGGAATAGAGAGAACATACCTCAATATAATATAACCCATATATGACATACACATAATTAGTATCATACCAAATGGGGAAAAACTGAAAGCCTTTCCTCTAAGATCAGGAACTCAACAAGGATGCTCACTGTCACCATTGTTATTCAACATTGTGCTGGAAATCCTAGCTAGAGCAATCAGACAAAAGAAAGGTATAAAAGGCATCCAAATTGGAAAGGAAGAAGCCAAATTATTCTTATTTGCTGGTATATGGTATAATCATATATTTAGAAAAACCTAAAGAATCCACCAGAAAACTATTAGAACTGATAAACCAATTCAGTAAATTTGCAGAATACAAAAATCGATATATAAAAATTAGTATCATTTCTATATGTCAACAGCGAACAATGTGGAAAAGAAATTTTTAAAATCCTATTTACTATAGCTACACATAAAATTAAGTATGTAGGTATTAACCAAAGAAGTGAAAAAATCTCCGTAATGAAAACTACTAGCTAAAGCCTTCTATGGATTTAATGCAATCTCTATCAAAATACTGATGACATTCTTCACAGAAATAGAAGAAACAACCCTAAAATTTATATGGAAACACGACAGACCCCGATTAGACAAAGCTATCTTAAGCAAAAAGAACAAAACTGAAGGCATCACATTACATGACTTCAAATTATACTACAGAGCTATAGTAACCAAAACAGCATGATACTGGCATTAAAACAGAAATGTAGAGCAATAGAACAGAATAGAGAACGCAGAAGCAAATCCGCACACCTACACTGAATTCACTTTGACAAAGGTGCCAAGAATATACACTGGAGAAAATACAGCCTCTTCAATAAATGTTACTGGGAAACCTGGATATCCATATTCTGAAGAATAAAACTAGACCTTATCTCTTGCCATATACAAAATCAAATAAAAATAAATTAAAGACTTAAATCTGAGACATCAAACTATGAAACTACTGAAGAAAACATTTGGGAAAAACCTCCAGGACATCGGTCTGGATAAAGACTTCTTGTGCAGTATCCCCCAAGCACAGGCAACCAAAGCAAATATGGGCAAATGGGATCACATCAAGTTAAAATGTTTGTTCACAGCAAATGATACAAGCAACAAAGTGAAGATACAACTGACAGAATAGGAGAAAATAGTTGCAAACTACCCATCTGAAAAGGGATTAATAAGCAAAATATATAAGTAGCTCAAACAACTCTACAGAAAAAAATCTAATTTGATTAGAAGATGAACAAAAGATTTAAACAGATATTTCTCAAAAGAAGACAAACAAATGGCAAACAGGCATATAAAAGGGTACTCAACATCACTGACCATCAGATAAAGGCAAATCAAAACTACAATGAGTTACCATCTCACCCCAGTTAAAGTGGCTAACAGCCAAAAGATAGGCAATAACAAATGCTGGTGAGGTTGTGGAGAAAAGGGAACCCTGTGCACTGTACATTAGTAAAATTACATTAGTAATACCACTATAGAGAATGTACATTAGTAAAACCACTACAGAGAACAGTTTGGTGGTTCCTCAAAAACTAAAATTTGAGCTACCATATGAGCCAGCAATCTCACTGATGGTTATACAACCTAAAGAAAGAAAATCAGTATACTGAAGAGGTATCTACACTCCTATGTTGCAGTACTGTTTACAACAGCTAAGATGTGGAAGCAACCTGGGTTTCCATCAATAGATGAATGGATAAAGGAAATGTGATACATATACACAATGGAATACTATTCAGCCAAAAAAAGAATGAGATCCAGACATTTGCAGCAATATGGATGGAACTAGAGATCATTATGGATTATCCTAGCTGCCCCATTGGGAACTGATTGTAGTGAAAGAAGGCAGGAAAATAAGACCTATAAAGAATCTATTACAATACTAGCAGTGATAAGCATGATGATGGCTTGGACCAGGTTGCTAGCTGTGATACTAGTGACAGCATGCCAGAGTAGAATAGGAAGATATGTCTTGAAGGTAGAGGCATAAGATTAATGGATTAGATTTGGGATATGAAAGAAAGAAAAGAGAAGGGTGAAAAATAATTCCTAAAAGTGTGGTTTTGGCGTGTGGAAGAATTGACTTACTATCAACCTAGATTGAAAAGACTGTGAAATTAGAGTTTAGTTAGAAAAGTCAGAAGCTCAGTTTTACCATCATTATTTTGAGACATCTATTAGAAACTTCAGTAAGAATGTAGAGTAGGCAATTATATTTAAGTACTTGGAGTTCAGGATAGAAATTTGAGCTTGATACACATACTCGAATCACCTTTGTGTATATTTGTCGTTTGACAGAAAAAATGCATCATCTAAGGACTGAGATCCAAGGTGATACGAGAGTAAGGTGCTTAGGGGGAACAAAGTGAAGAGAAATAGCAATGACGGCCAGTGATGTAAGAAGAACCCAGGGGCTGATGCTGTCCTGAAAGCTAAAGGAAGAGAACATGTCAAAGCAGAGAGACTGAGCAGCAAAAATAGGCAGATATACGTAGGGTTTAAGGAAAAGTTACAAACAAAGATTATTATTATTGATAGAATTTGGTTAGGAGTTGACCTGGGGAAAAGAAGAGGATAATTCTGCTGTTTCATCTTATTAAACAACTGATTCCTGGTATTATTTCCTGAAGAGAAAATAGTTGTTCGTTTAGAGATGAAACCAAGAACTTGCATGTATTTCCCTTTAGAAACCATCCGCCAGTTCTGATTATGGTGAAACTCTTTAGCTCTGTGAGTATGATTTATCTAATGCCTGGAAATAATATAATGAGTGAATTCAGGTACTAAACATAACTAAAGAAAATAGCTTATTCTCTGAGATAAGTAGAATAATTGTGGGTAGTTTTGTATCTAAAAAGCAGGTTCCATCAACAATTCTTGAAAACAACAATGTAGTTAGCTTTTAAGAAATGAAAATAATGATGCACTTTGAAGCAGACCTCAAAATTATCTGTCTTTAATAGAAAGTCATTATTCACTCTCATAATGTTAGAGCAAGTGCTGACTGACACTTCCAACTGAGAAAAGTTAAATAGTATCCTATCAACTGGCAAATAGCAAGTGATTCTTGGTGATGAAAATAATTATGACATATTATCTATAATGTGTGCCTCTTTGAGAAGAAGGTGATTTACTTGGGATCTATAACAGAAGAACAACATTTGGGGATGCAAATAGTTCTCTTTAAGATGGCTGTTTATGCTGAAATATTAAGTTTCCATTTGTGGTAAATGGGAAAGCAGATGGCTAAAGAAAAATATTTTCTTAAGTTTGTAACATAAACTAACTGGTTGTAGGAAAAATGTCTTTCTCATCGCTGGAAAAAGTATAGGGTGAAAAATAAACTTAAATAGATTGATTTTTCCAGGATAGCATTTCCTTTTGGGTTTTGATCACCCATTAACTTAAATATCGCTCCACAGCTAACTGATTAGTCAATTATGCTTATATTCAAGAGATACTTTTTGAGCTTCTGCTATGTTCAGGCACTGTTTTCTTGTCACTGTGGGGATACAGAAAGCAATCAGACATATATTCTGACTTTCAGGCTGTAATGTTGTGGTAGTAAAATGAAGGCTTGCCCTCAATTTGTTCAGTACCAAATATTTGTTAACTGCTTACTCTTTTTGCAGAAATACCAGTAGAAAAAATACATGAAGATGCAAAAATGAATTTGGCACTTTTAAATTAATGTGTAAGTGGTGGTTAATATTAATATTTCATAGTGCTTTCTGGTTTTAAATGAAATGGTGGAACAATATGAAATGCATTACTTTTTACTTCTGTATTTAATTTTTTAAGTTTATGAATTACTTTATTGTTTTTATTATTATCATTAATAATGACAATAATTGTTATTTTTTTCTGTGCTTTCTATATGGCAATCCTTATATGCATTAACTTGTTTAATTGTCAAAACAATTTATGATGAAAGTAGTTATAGTAAATTCAACTTATAAATGTGGCAACTGAGAATTAGGATTGCTATTGACCTTGTCAAAGATCACATCCAGTGACAAAATCACATTTTAACCCTCTAACCCTAGAGTATGACTTTAATACTCTGTTTTATTTACTACTACATGCATGCACAAAATAAACATGTGAGGTGGAAGGACAAGAGATTAAATAAGAAGTAAATGGAAGGTTTTGTGGAAGAAGTAGCATTTGTTGCATTGCCTTTGCTTGTAAATACCATTTCAGTAGGAAATCTTATAACATGCAAGTCACTAATGAATAGAAATAGAGTTTGATTGGAATGTAGAGTTTTTGAACACGATATTAATGCAGTTGTATTAAAAATGTATTTGGGATCTTGATCATGAAAATCCTCAAAAAACAAACCAGGTAGAGGAAATAGTTTCAATGTTATTATAAAGGTTCTGAGGTGATACCGGTGGATTAATCTGACAGCAGTCTGTCAAATGGACTAGAGATGCTGGAAATTGAATGAGAGAAGAACAGTTAAAAGATCTGTTGGCAAATTATAGATCAATGCTTCTCAAATTTTAATGTGCATCTAAGTTCCTTGGGGATCTTGTTAAAATTCATATTCTAATGCAATGAATCAGAGTGAAACCCTAGAATCTCCATTTGTGTCAAGCATCCAGGTGATCCCTTTGCTACTATTCCAGGATAAATTAGTGGTTCTCAACCCAGGGCATTTTGGCCTCCAGAGTACATTTCACAATGTCTGGAGACGTTTTTGGTTGTCAAAATTCGGGGGTGGAAGTTGCTACTGCCATCCAGGGTGAGTATAGCCAACAATGCCATGTAGCCAAAGGGTGGTGTAAAACCTACAATTCACAAGGTAGCCCCACAACATATAATTATCCCACCAAAATATTGATAGTGCTGAGGTTAAGAAATCCTGCACTAAAATCATAACATTTGCAGAAAACTGATAGCATATTGTTCACAGGGAGATGTTTACAATATTTGGAGAATGAATTCTTCATTCTTTCACATGGCTAGAGATAAGGTCATAGAGCTGGAAGTGGGACAACAAATGTCAACTCTGATGTATGTGCAATTACTAAAGAACATCTAATGTCTCTATCCGAATGATCTCAGGCTAATATTAAGAATTAAATTCCACACTTTTCTCTCAAACATAAGGTCTACTTTTTTTTTCCCTGATTGTTCTTTATCCATATCTTTTAAATCACTGATTAGTATTTGCCTCTACTATTTCCACTTACTTTCTACCTTGGAGGAAAATGTTCCCACCAGTTATTCCAGTTTACCTATTTTCACATTTACTCTAACTTACTACATCTAACTGTATATTCAGTCCTTTTTATACCATTATTCTACCCTCTTTTCTTTTTGACAACATAACCTTAATTTTGTGGCAAGCGCAGGACAGTGCTCATGATTGCTCAAAGCCAATGGTAATATTGCCATTACCCACAATTTTTAGTCCTCCGTCCAAAAAATGATGTGATGTCTATACATATGACCAATCTGATCAATATCACATAATTTAAAGTCTGTTAGATAAATCTCTAGGAAAGTTATTACATTTCCTGAATCAAAGAGCATAGGTACAGATGTGGCTGTCTCCTTCCTTCTACCATCAATATCAACGTGAGTCTAGGATTCAACAATCATTCTTGTGTCCTATGAAAAGAACATTGGGCATTCCATTACTGAGCCTCTGAACAGAGACTTTAAACTCCTATCTCAAGAATTCTTGAAAAATAAGAAAAATAAGGGAGGGGCTGATGGATAAAAGATTACTCAATAGGTATAATGCACACTATTTCAATAATGGCTGCACTAAAAGCTCAGACCACCATTGTGCAATAGATCCATGTAACAGAATTGTACTTGTACTCTGTAAATTTATAAAAAAAGAAAAAAAAAACTCCTATTTACTCAACCCACTGTAGACACATTTTCTATTTTTGCAGCAAAATATACTTTGATCTGATGTACATTCTCTTTCCACCCTTTCTGAGTCCATGTCCCAACAGTTTTCACCTAACTCTATAAAATTTTCATTCATTTCTTCTTGAATCTTACCTCCCCAAACCTGTAAAGAGGCTCCACTTTCTTCTACCTCCCCCCACCAACAAAAAAACGCTAGCAAACCAAGACACATGTTCATGTACATCTATATATAAAAGATATACTAGACATACTTACTTGTTTTCTGAGTATTACTTAAAGTTTAAAGCGAAATTCTGTATTTGTTACAGTTTGACACTGAATGGAAAGACAAATGCTTAAGTGTCTCTTCATATCCTAATTCTTGTTTCTTTTCTTTTCTTTCAAACTGAAGGTAGGCTTATCCAAATTTCTATGTCCTTACACTTCAGTTTAAAATTCTACATAGTAATAGATTAATCACTTTATGAGAAAAGAATGGAACATCAAACATCTTTCTTTTTTCCTTTTTATTATTGAAAAGTTATTTTAAAGAATACCTGCAACCTCCAAGTATATTTTCAAATGCCATGTATGATGTTAACTATACATCTCCTTTTGAGAACATCTAGAAAAATTGTGGTACTGTGAACAATAACAAATAAAACTGATTTCCTCTAATTTGAATTTCATTGTCAAATCTACTTGTCTAACATCTATCTTGTCAACATTCTTTCAGCACATCTTAAAATTACACAACGAAGTTTAGATAATTGGTAAGGCACTTTCAGAATGCCATGGGTAGATTAGAGACATTGTCTCAGATCCAAAATCGAATAAAAAGTCTTTTCTCTCCCCTGTTGAGAAGCTTGCTAATTCAAGGATTGTGCAAATTCTCACAGGTGTCGGTGTTCCCACAGGGAACTGAGCTAGTGCTGTTACCTTTTTACTTGTGACACCTCACATAATTAAGAAAATTACAGTTATGCTCCTTTCTTCATGACAAGGAGCGAAAACTATCCTTGGACTGTTTCCAAAGATAAATGGACAATAAATGTCTCCAAACTGTTTTCTTCTTCTTCTGGTTAAGAGGAAAATGAAAAAACATGCAGGCATTATGTTTTTTAGTATTGGTATACGGACTAGTGAAAAAATTGAAATTAATGTATGCATGTTGCGGCTCATACTCTTTCATTTAGAATGATGTAATAATGACCGTATTAACATATTCCATCCAAGGTGAACTTTACGATATGTATCAGTGCACTACACAAAGGAAGGAGGCTGGAATACAAGTGAAAAGAAATTCCTAGAAGATGTCACACCTTAGTCTATGCATAGTATCTTTTTATCTCGAAAAGCAGAGACAGTCCAGGTACCAAAACTACCAAGTCCGGCTCAGGGTAACTGAGATGCAGTGCGCCACCTCCATCTATTTCCTACCTGGTTCACTGATTTCTTCAGTTGCTTGTGCTATGTTGATCACTTTGTTGTATCAGAGCAATTATACAAATGGAGGCATATTCCCAGTATCTATGTGTACAATCACTTAGTACTATGATTTTAAAAAGTTCTCAGTCTTAGTCAACTAGAGCTCCATATCTATATTCTTCAATTCCCATGACTTAAGAAAGGTGTCTCCTTTGGTTTTGACACACTAAGCAGAACATAGGTACATGTTCACTTCTAGCAGTGTTTCTCCAAGTTTTTCTGTTTTATTTTTATCCACCCGAGAACTCTGAATTGTGTTATAAAGGAAATTGGTGTGTGGAGCTGATGAGTATTCCTCTTTCTATCTTTAAGAGAAAAAGCACAGCTTCCAGATGAGGAGCTACTTAAAAAGATACAGAATCCATGAAACTGTTTATCACTTGATTGAATGTACCATATCTTTCTTTACTTCATCAAGTAATCAAACCATGCACTTGGCTATTAACACACATATTCAGTACACAGTAGCATAAATGATAAATGATAATTTTCTCCTGTCATATGATTATTTCCTAATTTATAAGAAGAGATAATACTTTCTTTTGCAGTTAGAGGATTATTTAATTCAATAATAAATCACTGACCCTATACCACAATACCAAACACAACTGAAATACTCAGAATTTATATATATGTAGATATATATATGAATCTGCAAGTAGATGTGCTTCTTCCTCAGTTAGATGGAAATAACATGTCATGAGATTGTTTGTGATCAGCTCATGAGGAATATGCCATGCATGTAAGCAGTTACTATTTAGACCAGAGCTAACCTTATAGAAAGCTGTAGTTACTGCTTGCCAGATTAAATCTTCTAAAGTAGATGTTAAAATAAGTGCCGAGGGAAGTAGAGACGAAGCTGCTATAATATAATATTATTATATTACTAATAAGAAATATTATTTCATTAACTAAGTAAAAATTTAGAAAATGAAGTCAAAGGCAGCATGGGCACATTGGCAAATTAAAGGTGATTAATGTAATGAAACGTGCAATGAACATAGGGTCATGTTTAAAGTATTACGTAGATATTTAGGGGTCATGTTCAAATTATTATGTAGGTATAAAGTAGTATGTAGTATGTAGGATTAACAACAGTAAACATTTAAATTAATAACAGTGAATTAATAACAGTGGTGGAAAAATGGAAGCTTCTTTCAATAGTGTCTGCCTCTTTCTGTGAAATGGGAAAGGGCACATTTACCTTGGGGGAAATGTACATTTATGTTAGGAAATGATTTTATGTGGAAGTGACAACACTGGCTTGTACAAAAGTATTTTAACAAATGGGGTTTCACATTTCAAAAAAGCACTACCACTTGTTGTCTTTTATATAACAGTACTGTATAGAATATACTAAACTTGTATTGTATTTTTTTGACTTATGGGACTAATCACCACTCTTCCAGTAACTGCAGCAGGGTTTTTGCCTTATCAAGCTTCCACGAAAGAAGCAAATTTACTTTTAAAGTAATTAAAATTGTTTGACTTTCAATTTCTGTTTTCAATAGTCACTCTATTTTAATATTTGTCATTGTAGTTGCTTTTTAATTTTGACAACTTACATGTTTGTATAGCAAAGTATTCAATGCGTTTTGTGCTACTTTATAACTATCCTCTTTAATTATAAGAATATAGAAAACAGTATGATAAAAGTGGTATGTATTTTTAAAGAAAATTAAATTCCATTAAATTACTTTACTTCCTAAGGTAGATGAGAAGTTCGCCTTAATATTAACAGAATGCTTTCTTTCCCTCATATCAGTTGTACCAAGTTTTGAGCCCAACATAGTGAAAAAAAACTGGGAAAGAACCCAGGGTTTTAGACTTTATTGCAAGCATTGATCTTACGAAAGTTCACTCAGTGTGTCCCATTCACATTTGCAAGCCAAACTAAATGATCAGGACTTACACAAATTTTCTAATTCAAAATTTACATTAGAGATAATCACATAAGAAAGAAATTTTGCTGTCTCTCAGAAGATTACATTTTCAATTGTAATTCAAGTTTCTGTCACTCAAGTTTTTCAGCTGCTCTCTTTTCTAATGTCCATAGACCCACCAACTTCTGGGTTGAAGACTTCACATCTTCCACGTATTCTCCATTTTACTTCTCTTGTCTGATCTATCCAGAGACCCAAGAATTGTTTACAAAAAAAGGCCTACAAAGAGTTCCTGTTCAGAGTGGGCCTGTCCCTTTCTGGTAATTTCTCTCTCCACTACATTAACAAAAAGTCTGCTCCTTTAACTCTGGAAGACAAAAAGAATCTACACTTAAAACAAAACAGAGCAAAATAAAACAACAGCAACAACAACAACAACAAAATACCTGATAACTTGTAATAACTGTGAGAGGGGCAAGAAATTGTCTTTTCATCTGTTTGCAACTGATGAAAGCACTTACATGAAAAAAACAGATATAGCAGAACAAAGCAAAAACCAACTCCCTACAATAAAATGCTAAAAAAGCATGCTGTTACGTATAAAAAGGTGTTCATGCAGACAAATGCAGAAATGTGTGTAAGAGAGAGTAGGCACAAAGAGAAGAGTGAGGCAGTCAACTTTGAGGAAAAATTTTGGTTCTGGTCTTAAAATTAGGAAGAATTTTGCTATGTGGGCTTCCCTTGAGCAACTAATCACTTTTGTTACATATGCTATAAAATATACAATTGAAAACAATTTTCTTTTTTACTAAATTTTATTTTTATTTTGCTTTATTTTATAAATTTGGACTTTTATTTTGCAAAGAGAATGGATAACATAATTACATAAACAAGAGCGTAATACTAGCTGTTCCTCTCATAACTAAAGGCCATTTGGTAATTTATTTTTTGGAGCCTTTGTTTCTGCATTCAAGTAGAGATGATGATATCCAGTCCATAAGATTGTTGTAAAAATTTTTTTCTGAGTTGTCAGTTAGAAATGATCAAGACATTTATGCTTTACCCACCCTCAGCAAATGATGTGAGATATTAGCTTCATCCTTAATTTTTTTGTATATGTGTGTGAATGTCATAAATTCAGGGTTTATGTCCAAGTAGTTTTAAATATCCACAAGGAACAAAATGAGACATAACAAAATAAAGAAAAAGTACAAAATTATGGATCTTTATCTGCTTGTGGGAAGTATGAAACATTAGTGTCTAGTACAATCATTAATTATGCAAGAAGTTGAAAAAAATTAAAAGTAAGATTTAATCAATTAAGAAAATGGTGATGTTAATTCTCTGTAGAATACTGACAAGAAAAATGAATAACGGAAATCAATATAATAACAACAGAGGATGGCTGTCATAACTTCCTCGATTATTTTACTACCAACAATAACTGCTTAAAATAAGGTTAAATATTCTTTGAAAATAAAGACAATGGGAGAAAATGTATAATTATAATGTTTCAAAAATGGTATAAAAGACCATACCTATAACACAATTAAAAATAAGAAAGGAATTTACATTATTACTGAATTTTCTTTAAATTAAAATAATCCATCAAAAATCTAAGCTTTTGATGATAATTTTGAAATATGAAATAATGATTTCATCCATTGCATTAAAAATCTCTCATGCATTTGATGACCAACTTCCAGCATGAAGCAAGACAAAGTTTCCAAGTTTTAGAATACAATTCATTGGAAAGTCTGTTTATGTTCAAGTGAAGTCTTTTCTTTCTAAGATTTATTATTCTCTAAATAAGTGTAGTAATATTGATGGTGCCACAATAGTATAAGTGCACGTAAAGGCATTAAACTGTACTTAAAAATGCTTAAAATGTTAGTCATTATGTTATACATATTTTACAATTAAATTCTTAAAAATAAACACATAAAAGTAAAAGGAATACCATTTTTGGGGAAAAAAATCTATTCATCTTAAATATTTTTTATAATCCCTTTATCATAATAAATTTGGCTTCTTGTACTTTCCCTCATTTTTTGAAATGTTGAAATCTATGATGATACAATACCACAAAACAATGGAAAATAATTTCCCTAAAAACAAAAAATGTTTGCCAAAAAACAAACTCCTACAAACTTAAAAGAATTGAAATCATAGAAACTGTTTTCTAATCATAATAAAAATATCTCAAAATTAATGAGAAGTAAGCATTAAATAAAGAAATTCCAAAACAAAATTAGACAACATGCTTCTAAATAATCCTGGGGTGAAAAATGAAGGATTAAATAAAAGAACAAATTATATTAAATTTAAGAAAAATAAACATATATGAAAGTATGTAGGGCACAGCCAAAGCAGGGCTGAGAGGAAAACGTATCATTAATTGCTTGTATTATAAAGTAAGACAAGATCTTAAATAAAAAATGTATGTCCTTACCTGAAGAAAATTTAAGAATAAACAAGCAAAACTAAACTTAAACTAGCAGAAGGAAGGCAATAATAGAGATAAGAGCAGGAATCAGTACAATTGAAAACAGGAAAGCAATGAAGTTTATCTATGGTGTCTGCATGGGTGGATTCAGTCTACCATAAAATCTACAGGCTCCGCATCAATCCACTTCACTCCACTACAGTATCTGCAGTCTCCACATGGGTAGATCCAATCAAACACAATTCAGTCAACATTGAATGGAAATATATTTCATGGAAAATAATATAAAACAACAATAGAAAATCATACAGTATAACAACTATTTTAAAATACAGTATAACAACTATTTACCTAGCTTTTACATTTCACTAGGTAGTGTAAATAACCTAGGGATTACTTAAGTATACTGGAGGATGTGTGTAGTCTATAGGCAAATAATGCAGCATTTGATGTAAGGGACTTGAGCATTTTTGAATTTTGGCGTCCTTCAGGGGTTCTGGAATAAATTTTCCTTAGATAATGAAGGATGGCTACACAGAGATTCAATGAAAAAATAAATCTAGCTCCCTTAAAAATTAATAAAATTGATAAACCTCTAGCAAAACTAACAAAGATGAAAAAAAGAAAAAAAAATCATCATTACCAGAAAGTAATCAGTGATATCACTATAGATCTTGTAGACATTAGAAATATAAGAATATTATAAATATTACAAATATTCTTGCACTCATGAATTCAACAACTTAGAATCAATCTATCAATTCCTTGAAAAACTAGGACTCACTGGGATTAGGAAGAAGAAGATGGGGAAATGGAAGTGAGTTTGGCTATAAAAGGGTAACACAAATGATCCCGGTGGTGATGAAAGATTCTGTAAATTGACTGCATCGAAGTCAAAGTCAATATCCTGGTTGTGATATTGCACTAAAGTTTTTGAAGATATTACCCTTATGGCTACTGGATTTGTGGTAGATGTAATCATAATATGATAGTTTCTGTATATGTTCAATAAATTGAATTTGTAATTAAGTAGCTGAAGCAAAAAACAAAAACTCTAGGCCCAGATGGTTTCACTAGAGAATTCTTCCAAATATGTTTTTGGGGGACAGGTCTCATTCTGTCACTCAGGCTGCTATGCAGTGAGGCAATCCCAGCTCATAGCAAGCTTCCCCACCTGAGTTCAAGCGATTCGTATGCCTCAGCGTCCAGAGTAGCTGGGACTACATGTGCCTGCCACCACACCCAGATAATTTTTGTATTTTCATTAGAGAGGAGTTTTTGCCATGTTGGTCTGGCTGGTCTGAAACTCCTGACTGTAAGTGATGTTCCCATCTCTGTCTCCCAAAATGCAGGGATTATAGGCATGAGCCACTGTGCATGGCCTTGAGAATTATATCGAAATTTTAAAGAAGAATTAACACCAATTAAACACAGTATCATTCAAAAACTAGAAGAAACATTTTAAAATTTCTTTTATGAGCAAGTTTTATTCTCATACCAAAACCAGACAGAGTGTATACAAAGAGAGATAACTACAGACCAATATGTCTCATGAATTTTGATGTAAAATTCTTCCCAAAATATCAGCAAATAGAATCTAGCAATGTGTCAAAAGAATTATACACCATGACCAAGTTAGATTTATCCCAGGTATGCGTAAAGCTGGTTTAACATTCAAAATCAATCAATGTAATCCACCATACCAATATGCTAAAAAAAAATGGTTGTAATAATTGATGCAGAAAAAATATTTGATAAAATTGAACATAAAATCTCTTCAGCAAACTAAGAGTAGAGGTGAATATTCTCAACTTTATAAGAACCACCTACAAAAAAAACTATGCTTAATTAATCCTATGCTTAATGATGAAAGGCTGATTATGTTCATTCTAAGACTGATAAAAATGCAACAATATCCATCTCACCACTCTTTGTTAACAGAGTATGGGAAGTTTTAGACATTTCAATACCACAATAGAAATAAATAAAAGTTAAGCTGATAAAGGGAGAAAGAAAACTGTCCCTATTTATACACGAAAGGATTGTCTATGTAGAAAATCCAAAAGAATCTACCAAAACATAAAAAAAAAAAAAAATACTAGAACAAATAAGTTTAACAACCTTACAAGATACAAGATAAAGATGCAGAATGTGATCCTTCAAAAATTGCTAGCAGGAACATACACTTCAAAAATTGCTAGCAGGAACATAAACTTGAATCTGAAACAGCTTAGGATTTTCTTATAAAACTAAGCATGCAACCACCACACTCGTCAGCAATTGCACTATTGTTTATTTATCCCAGATAAATAAAAATTATATCCACACAACCTATAGCCAAATGTTCTTAGCCCTATATTCATTATAACCAACAATCTGAAAACAGCCTGGATGTACTTCAACAAATAAATAATGAAGCAATCCATAATATATCTATAGTATAGATTACTAGTCAACAGTTAAAAGGAAAACACTGTTGGGGTTTTCAATAAGGCAACTTAAAATGAATTTCCAGCCAATTATGTTGAGTGAAAAAAAAAATCCCTAAAGGTTACTGTACAATGTACTGTATAGTAATAAAAGTTGCTATATAATTCAATTTATATCACATTCATAATATAACAAAATTGTAAAAGTGGAAAGCAGATTACTGACTGCCTGGGATTAGGAAGAGGAAGACAGGAAAAAGAAATGAGTATGGCTATAAAAGGGTGACATAAATGATCCCTGCGGTGATGGAAAGATTCTGTAAACTGACTGCATCAAAGTAAAAGTCAAAATCCCGGTTGTGATATTGCACTAAAGTTTTTGAAGATGTTACCCTTCTTATGGCTACTGGATTTGTGGTAGATGCAATTCTCCTGTATTATTTCTTAAAAATGTATATACATTTATAATTATCTCAGAACAAAAGCTTTAATTAACAAAGTAAAATTGTTTCCTAGATCTCTAAAAAAACAGAGTAATATTTTCAGCCAAGTAAAACAATATATTTTGAGGATATTTGGGTAAAAAAGTGTATGTGTGTGTCTTTGTATTTCACATATTAAGTAAAAGTTAAGTAATTTCTAGCACTAAAACTGAACATACACACAAAACTGTCATCATATGTCCTATTTTTGTTATATACCCAACAAAAATTTCTACATAATTTTGCTAAAAGCTACATATATGCAACTCGTTAAAAACAATATCAGGCATAATTGCAAAAAATGGGAATAATCTGAACTTGCATCAACTGTAGTAGTATGAATAAGTAAATAGTGCCATAGTCAAACAATGGAGAACTACTCAGCAGTAAGGATAAACAGCTATTACTATACACAGTAGCATAGCTTAATTTTGGAAGCATACTATTTAACTGAAGAAGACAGTCACAAAAGAGTACAATTTGACTTCATTTATATAAAGTACAAAAAGAGGAGAAATTAATCTATAGTGTTAGACGTACAGATAGTAGTTATCTAGGGAGAAGTAGAAGCTAGAATCAGGACTGAGGAGGCTTCATGGGAAATAAAAATGTTCTGTTTCTTGGTTCTTAAGCTATTACTAGGGACTATTCTTTATATGAAAATGAACTCAAGAATAGATAAATCTTCATGTATGTTATATGACAATAAGAAACATATTTAAAAAAGGTAAATTCCATATACATCTCATAGTAAATATATATATACAGTAACATTCTTTCAATTTCTTCATAAATTTCTACATATGAAATAATAAATGGACTGATAGTGACAGAATGGCAAAAATACAAATCACCAAGATAACCAATGAATGAACAATAATGAAGTATCTTTCCGGATAATGCAAAACCAGAACTGAAAAATACATTTTAGCAGTTTAATTCGATTAGTAAAAATTTTTTGAATGTCTCGTTTAATAGAATTTTTACACTATTAAAAAGAACAATGAGATTACATTGCAGATTTATCCATTTTTATCCATTTGTTCTTCCACCTAGCCGTGTGTGCTTAATCAGCTCTTCCTTAGTCTACATTTCTATTTTACCCTTTCCATTAAGATATTGTTTTGTTGTTTTCCCCTTTTCTTGGTGGGTTGAGTTGACAGGTGGGTGAGTGGTGAGACTTATTGATGTCAGATTATACTTGTATTAAATTATTATCTTATAAAGAAATCTACACTACATTGTTTAATCTATAAATGGAATGAGTATAGGCTAAATTCTTTCATCCAGGTCATGGACAAAGATTTTAGGTAATATTTGCCTCAAGGCATATTCCCTGTGGTGACTGTAATTAGAGAGTGCAGCTGTGGACTATAAGACTGTTCTTTTCTATAATCTTTTCCAGGTGGCGTTCACACAAGAACTTCTGTAGTTTTCAGAGGCAGCGACTCTGTCCAAACTTGCACAGTTTGGTGCTTCTTCCAGGTTCACTTCATCCTTGTGGTCTTTGATGAGAAAAACCTCCTGATTTATAATACCTCAGGCAAGGTGGGTCTGACATCCACCATTATGTTTCTAAAACAACTCCTCTCCTATTTTGGAACCCATACCTTTTTGTGCCTAGGATGTACAATAGTTTTGTCTGTCCTCTCTGTTTTGGCCCTGATCTATTTATACTAGCCACACAGCTGGTAGATTGTCGCAATTAGCATTCTGAGGAGTGTCAGAATCATTTTATACCATTTCCATCCTTTAGGCAAGATCAGCTTGTCAAATGAGATGTATAAAATGTTCATCATCACTCGTCATCAGAGAAATGCAAATCAAAACCACATTGAGATACCATCTCACCCAGTTAGAATGGCGATCATTAAAAAATCAGGAGACAACAGATGCTGAAGAGGAAGTGGAGAAAAAGGAACACTTTTACACTGTTGGTGGGAGTGTAAATTAGTTCAACCATTGTGGAAGACAGTGTGGCGATTCTTCAAGGATCTAGAAATAGAAATTCCATTTGACTTGGCAATCCCATTACTCAGTATATACCCAAAGGATTATTAATCATTCTATTATAAAGACACATGCACACCTGTGTTCATTGCAACAGTCTTTACAATAGCAAAGACCTGGAACCAACCCAAATGCCCACCAATGAAAGACTGGACTAAGAAAATGTGGCACATATACACCATGGAATACTCTGCAGCCATAAAAATGGATTCGTTTATGTGCTTTGTAGGGATGTGGATGAATCTGGGAATCATTCTCGGCAAACTGACACGAGAGCAGAAAACCAAATACTGCATGTTCTCGCTCATAGGTGGATGTTGAGAAATGAGAACACATGAACACAGGGAGAGGCGCATCAAACACTGGGGTCTATTGTGGGGGGTGCTAAAGGAGGGACAGCTGGGAATGGGGAGGTTGGGGAGGGATAACATGGGGAGAAATGCCAGATACAGGTAATGCGGGGATGGAGGCAGCAAAGCACCTTGTCATGTATGTACCTATGCAACAATCCTGCATGATCTGCACATGTTTCCCAGAACCTAAATTACAATTAAAAAAAAAAAAAGAAGGAACAACAACAACAACAAAATACATAATAGAAGCAGATCATAGAGTCCCAGACAAAGATCACACTATATGGCGTGGCTACCATATTCCTTATTAGGCATTTGGAAGACTGAATTGCTTCTGCAAAAGAGGAATCTGAAAGAGAAACCAATGAGGTTTCTTCTGTGGCCACACACCTTGGAGATGAGGCACAACCCTCCAAAGAAACTCCAAGGTGACAGAGACCATCTGGACCAACCATTCTTAAGCACCAGTGGAAGAGGGGTCTCCTCTGCCTTGTCAACTATAGCCAAGTCTACATGTAATAAGACTGCTTGCTTCCAAGGAGAATAATGCATTTAACATGTACTGAGCACTCATAAAACACAACCAGCTATTTCTAACACTTTATCTGCATTGTCTCATTTAGTTCTGTGACAAAAGATTGAATTTTAAAATCTTAATATGCCTCTTCTAAATGTGTGAAATTGAAACAAAAAGAAGATACATCACGTGCCCAAATCCTATACCACGTAACTTTTGGAGCTCAGATTTCCATGCTGGCAAAGTTGACTCTAGAGTCTGAGTGCTTGGGTGTTTCTGGATGATGAAGGAGAAATGAAATAGATTAATGCTTAAGTCCTACTCTCCTGTAGTGAAGACATAAAACTCCTGAGGAAAGATGAGAAGCAATCTTTCTCTCTGTGTGATTCCTAGGGCTGTCTCAACAGAGTGCCACAAACTACGTGAGGTTCAAAAACTTGCCCAAGCCTTCAGCCTAAGTATTTGAAGACAGGCGGTCTAACTCTAATGCCCTGTGTATTAGTATCCTGTGACTGCTGTGACAACGTTAAACTGGGTAGCTTAAAACAATAGAAATATATTGTCTCATAGGTTTGGAGGTTAGAAGTCCAAAATCAAGAGTAGGCAGGGACCATCTTCCTCTGAAATCTGTAGGGCAATCTTTGCTTGCCACTTCATAGCTTCTGATGTTTACTGTTTATTCGTTTTTTCATTTTGCTTTGTCAGTCTTTGACATTTCTTGGTTTGCAACTGCATAACCTCCATCCATGCCTTTCTCTTCATATGGCATTCTCTGTGTGTGCCTGTCCTTACAGGGCCATCCTTTTTACAAGCACATTAGCCATATTTGATTAGGCCCACCCACCTCCCTACGCAAGTGTGACGCTATCTTAACTAATTATATCTGCAAGCATTCCGTTTTCAAAGTCACATTCAGAGGTACAGGGAAGTTCAGACTTCAACGTATATATTTGGGGTGGGGAGAGTGCACAACTTAACCCAAAACACTCTCATTCAAGCTGTCTTGTTGAATAAGAAACATGTTATGCCTCTTTATAGAAATCAAGTAGTAAGAAGCATAAAAGAGACAGAGTGGAGAGTCATTCTTTTAGTTCAATGGTGGTCAAAGTCATTCATTTAACAAAGTATTATTAGGTAATATGCAGCATTTATTAAGCAATTTACACCAACTTCCAGTCTAAGAATGTTACAAGAATTGTTCGATTGAATACTCAGATTTGTCCTACAAAGTAGATACTATTATCATCTCTAGTTTATAAATGAGAAAACTGAAATTTATATGGGTCAAAAACTAGTGTCACATAAGTCACTGTAAGCTGTAGAGATAAGGTTGAAGGTCTGTATAATTTGAAATTATCATCTGCCCTGTTAAACGCCTGCTTTACAAAACAGAATGTGAGTACGCACAAAGACCTATATAAAGTTTCTGAGATTCAAATGCCCACATCTATTTGATGTGTCCATAGACTGAAACTAATAAATCATCATCAGGTGAAACAATAATAAAGATTATGTTTAAAAGGTAACAAAAACCTCGGAAAGCAAAGTAACTGACTGTGTAAAACTTGTGATACATGGAATTGGAATCTGTAACATTTCGATTTGAGGGTTTCTGCATTCTATTTTGACAGAGACTCAAAGGCAGCCAGAGGAGTGTGAAAGCTTTAGAGTAGAAAAAGTGGAAGACTTCAGCTCCACCCTGTTTGGAGGCTCTTGGCCTGGGGAAGCTATAGGTGGCTAATTAGAAGTGTGGCATCTTATCAGTTGACTACGGGTGCATATTGAGTTTTCTCTGGTCTGTCCTCAGTTAGAAGCGAGTACAAAAAAAAGCGAGAAGCTGTCAGTTATTAATCAAGTCCTAGTCATTTGGGGCCAATTATTACAAAAGTCACTTTTTAGTTTTCTGAATTGTTACTAGAGATATGCCTGCCGAATATACAATATTAGGTTGATTTTCCAGGTTGCTTATTGTAGTTAGGGAGGTTGGTTTACTGGGGAGGTTGCTGCAGGGTGTGAGTCAAAGTTCTGTTTTCATATATAGTCCTATCATTGTCTCCATGTAAGGTTTCTCAGCTACTTGGTTGGGTTTCTTAATTTTCAATTAAAAATGAGAACGTATAAGAAATTGCAAATGCCCATGCTTGAAACAGGAAGTAGCTTTCTGTTTTTGTTGTGTGTGTGTAGCTCTATCTATACAGTATACTGGTAATGTTGATAAGTTTTCTCTTTTCAATCCAGAAATTACTATCTTTTCACAAATAAACACAGGGAACATTTGCCAATAAAAGAACTTACAATGGTTGGCTCATGTTGGACTGTGTTTCTCCTGATAATAGCACAGTTTGAATCTTTTCTCTTTTGTTTTGCATTTTTCTACATTTGCAGATTTTAAGTGTATGAAAGGAGAGTCTGCCAAAAGAAGGAAGCGAAATTGGATTTAACTTGTCCACTGAATTGGAAGATGTTTTATTCCCAGAGCCTTTCTGAAAAGTTGTAAAATTTCAGGCTTTATGAGTCTTGATTGCTGTAATTAACATATGTGAAGTCTTTCAAGTGTCTTCAGAAGCAAGTGAATCTACTGAAAACTACCTTCAAGCAGCTTTAAGTAGAAGGAAGTCTGCTCCACAGAGTATCGCTCTCCATAAATGCATGGCCATTATCAAGGTCATAGTTTAGTACAGAGCCGTTAACCTAAGCCTAATTTTTTATGAAATGTATATACTTAACTGTGAGAGGACTAAAATTGCATATTCTTTAGAAAAGGGATTTCATTTCTACTCTCAGGAAGACAGGAAAATCTACATATGATGAAAAAAAAAAAAAAAAACTGGCCTCAATGAAAATATGAAAGAAAATGCATCATTCATAAGGAATTTGGTACCACCTCTCCAAGAAGTTCAGAATTTGAAATTTAGAGGCTTTTATCCACACGTGGACCAGCTCTAGGTGTAATTTACTCTATGAGAGAAGGCACGATGTACTAGAAAAAATACCATATTTATTTCAGAATCAAAAGGCCTGGGTTCTGGTGATCCTTCTAATACCATCTGGATAAGTGCCATAGTCCCCACTGATACATAAAGGAATTATATTTGATAATTTTAAATATCTTAAACATTTTTGGAAATACCTTTTTTTGTATTTTTATACCTCTTTTTAATATCTTTTTTTGTATTTTTGTATATTTTTTTGGAAATACCTTGCTTTGTTGCCCAGCATGGAGTGCACTGACAAGATCATAGCTCACTGCAACCATGAGTGCCTGGGTTCAAGTGATTCTCCTGCCTTGTCCTCCCAAAGTGCTGGCTCACAAGCGTGAGCCATTATTATACCTGACCTGAGACTCATATTCTTAATGAAATTATTAATCTTAAATATTGTTAATTTTTAAATCATACAGATTCTAGTATCATAATTGAGTTCTCAATTTGGTTCTCAGCTTGGTCGCTGTGGCTGTATAGCAGAGCCACTGATTTGTGTACATTAATATTGTATCCTAAAACTTTTTTGGATTCATTTATCGTTTCTCTGAGCTTTCTGGAGGAGTCTTTAGGGTTTTCTAGGTATATAATCATATCATCAGCAAACAGCAACAGTAGGACTTCCTCTTTACTGGTTTGGATGGCCTTTATTTATTCTATTTTCTGATTGCTCTTGCTAGGACTTCCAGTACTATGTTGAATAGAAGTTATGTGAGTGAGCAACCTTGTCTTGTTCCAGTACTCAGGGGGAATGATTTCAGTTTTTCCCCATCAAGTATTATGTTGACTGGGAGTTTATCATAGATGGCTTTTATTACATTTATTACATTTAGGTGTATCTTCAATGCTGATTTTGCTGAGGGTTTCAATCATAAAGGGTTGCTGAATTTTGTCAAATGCTTTTTCTGCATCTATTGTAACCGGAATAGCTGCAACTGGGTTCTTCAGAACTCAGGTTCTTGGCCTCTCCAACCCCAAAGAACGGGGAAGGGGGCCTCAGTGTGGTGGTGAATGTTACAGCTCAAATCTATCTCATGGACCCAAAGAGTGTGAGGTAGTGCAGTCTATTAGACAGAGCGAAAGGACAGCTTCCATCCCGTGGAAGGGGACATGGTGTGGGTGCTGCTGCAAGCATGGGCGGCTGGATATTATATCCCTGAGTTCTTCCCTCCCCATTCTTGTTCTTGTGCAAGGAGGGATTTTTTCAACCTTTCTCTGGATTAACTGATCTTTGAATTCTTTACTGGATTGGTTGCTGTTTTCAAACCCTGAGTTACTGAGCCTCCGTCTCCAGGGGTCAGAGGTGGGAAAAGTCCCTGCCCTTGAATAACGCCCCTAGGAGCCAGAGGCCGGAAAACTGGAAACGAAACCTCTAGCTGGCCAGTGGTGGGAGATTTCCTGCCCTGGAAACAAAGCAACAGCTGACCCGGGAATTTCCTCTAACACAGTCCCTCAAGATGATCATGTGATTATTGTTTTTAATTCTGGTTATGTGGTGTTTTACATTTATTGATTGCAGGTCTTAAACCATCTCTGCATCCCTTGTATGAAATCGACTTGATCATGGTGGATGTTTTTGATATGTTGTTGGATTTGGTTAGCTAGTATTTTGTTAAGGGTTTCTGCATCGATTTTGTTTAGTCGTTGTTATGTCCTTTCCTGGTTTTGATATTAGGGTAATGCTGGCTTCATAGAATGATTTAGGAAGGATTGTCTCTTTCTATCTTGTGGAATGGTGTCAATAGAATTGGTACCAATTCTTCTTTGAATGTCTGATAGAATTCAGGTGTGGATCTATCTGACCCTGGACATTGTTTTGTTGGCAAGTTTGTTTTATTCCAATTTCAATCTCACTGTTTCTTATTGGTTTATTCAGAGTTTTTATTTCTTCCTGGTTTAATCTAGGAGGGCTGTATATTTCCAGGAATTTATCCATCTCCTCTAGGTTTTCTAGTTTATGTGCACAAAGGTGTCTATAGCAGACTTGGATGATCTTTTGTATTTCTTTTGTATCGGTTATAATATTTCCTATTTCATTTCTTCTTATTATGATGATTATACTTTAAGTTCTGGGGTACATGAACAGAATGTGCAGATTTGCTACATGGTTATACATATGCCATGCTAGTTTGCTGCATCCATCACCCCCTCATCCACATTGGGTATTTCTCCTAATGCTATCTCTCCCCTATTCCCCCATCCCCGCTATCCCTCCCCTAGCCCCACACTCCCTGACAGACCCAGGTGTGTGATGTTCCCCTTTGTGTCTATGTGTTCTCATTGTTCAACACCCACTTATGAGTGAGAATATGTGGTCTTTGGTTTTCTATTCTTGTGTCAGTTTGCTGAGAATGATGGTTTCCAGCTTTATGCATATCCCTGCAAAGGACATGAACTCATCCTTTTTATGGCTGCATAGTATTCCATGGAATATATGTGCCCCATTTTCTAATTGAGCTTATCTGCATCTTCTCCCTTCTCTTCTTTGTTGTTCTTGCTAATGATCTATTAACTTCACTTGTCCTTTCAATGAGCCAGATTTTTGTTTCATTTATCTTTTGTGTCTTTTTCTCTTTCAACTTCATTTAGTTCTGCTCTGATCTTACTTTTTTCTTCTGCTGGGTTTGGGTTTGGTCTATTCTTGTTTTTCTAGTTCCTTGAGCTGTGACCTTAGACTGTCTATTTATGCTCTTTGAGACTTTTTGATGTAGCCATTTGAGGTTATGAACTTTCTCTTAGCACTACCTTTGCTGTATCTCAGAAGTTTTGAGAGGTCGTATCACCATTATTCAGTTCAAAGAATTTTTAAATTCTACCTTGATTTAATTGTTGACCCAATGATTATTCAGGAGCAGGTTATTTAATTTTCACCTATTGCATGGTTTTGAGGGCTTTTTTTGGAGATGATTTCCAATTCTGTGGTCTGACCGTACTTGCTATAATTTCAATTTTCTTAAATTTATTGAGACAGGTTTTGTGGCCTATCATACAGAGAATCTTGGAGAATGTTGAATAGATGCATAGAATGCATATTCTGCAGTTGTTAGGTAGAATGTTCTGTAAATATCTGTTAATTCCTTTTTTCCTAGGGTATAGTCAAAATCAGTATTTTTTTTTATTGACTTTCTGTCTTGACCTACCTAGTACTGTCAATGGAATATTGAAGTCTGCCACTATTATTGTGTTGCTATCTGTCTCATTTCTTAGATCTAGTAGTATTTATTTTATAAATTTGGGAGCTCTAATGTCAGGTGCATATGGATTTAGGATTGCTATGTTTTTCTGTTGGTGAAGTCCTTTTATCATTATATAATGTCCCTCTTTTTCTTTTGTAACTGCCTTTGCTTTAAAGTTTGTTTTGTCTGTTAAAAGAATAGCTACTGCTGCTCAATTTTGGTGTCCATTTGCATGGAATATCCTTTTCCATCATTTTACTTTAAGTTTATGTGAGTCTTTACATGTTAGGTGAGTCTCTTGAAGACAGTAGATACTTGGTTGGTGAGTTCTTATCTATTTTGCCATTCTATATCTTTTAAGTGAAGCATTTAAGCCATTTACATTCAGTTAGTATTGAGATGTGAAATACTACTTTATTAACTGTGCTATTTGTTGCCTGAATACTTTTTTTAAATTGTGTTTTTGTTTTACAAGCCCTGTGATATTTATGCTTTAAAGAGATTCTACACTTTGTTAAATTTTGAGGGTTTAAGATTTAGAGCACCTTTTAGCAGCTCTTATAGTGCTGGCTTGGTCGTTGCAAATTCTCTCAGCATTTGTGTTTCTGAAAAAGACTGTATCTTTCCTTCATTTATGAGGCTTAGTTTCACTGGATGTAAAATTCTTGACTAATAATTGTTTTGTTTAAGGAGGCTGAACTTAGGGCTCCAATCTCTTCTAGTTGGTAGGATTTCTGCTGATACATCTGCTGTTAATCTGATAGGTTTTGTCATAGTTATGTTAAATTTCCCCTCAGTTCTAAGATAAATGCCGTGTACAAGTCTAGTTCTGATGATTGTTTACAATATGTTTTTATCAATGGACAGGAGTGATGGTTGGATGGTTGTCTACTTCTCCCCACAGTCTCATACATTATAGCTTTTATTTTTCCATGAACAAAATAAGTTGGATCTAGAGGAAGTTTCTTGCATCTCCCACATTATATCTGCTGTTTTCCTTCTTCAGGAGTGCACCACAATAGAAATTTCTCAGGGTTTTCTTCAATTATTTTATAAATGCCTAGTAGAGTTAGTAGAGAAAGATCTTGAAATATCGATTCCTCCAGTTTTTATAGCCCCAAATTTTCAAACTGTCTTCTGAATTTGGCATTTAAAAATTGTCAACTCTTCTTGTTCAACTCTTTTTACTGATATCTAGTTATGTCTACTAAAGCGAACTCATGCTTTTTCTCTCTTCCTTCTTTCAATATATTATGGGGCAGTTATCCTTCCACTTTAGCTCTGCTTTGAATACAGTAAATTCATGACATGAAGCATGAGAGTGATAATACTTCTAGCTTTCTACATTTTGAGGATGAAGCCAAATACCATGGATTTTGAAGTTAAAATGAGATAACAACAAGAACCAAGATCACCATTATAAATTGTTCTATGATAAGGACACATGCAATGTTCATTGCAGCACTGTTTACAATAGCAAAGACCTGGAACCAACCCAAATGCCCATCGACGATAGACTGGATAGGGAAAATGTGGCACATATACACCATGGAATATTAGGCAGCCATCAAAAACGATGAGTTCGTGTCCTTTGTAGGGGCATGGATGAACCTGGAAACCATCATTCTTAGCAAACTGACACAAGAACAGAAAATCAAACACCACATGTTCTCACTCATAGGCGGGTGTTGAACAATGAGAACACAAGGACACAGGGAGGGGGGCACTACACACTGGGGTCTGTTGGGGGGAAATAGGGGAGGGACAGTGCGGGGTGGGGAGTTGGGGAGAGATAGCATGGGGAGAAATGCCAGATATAGGTAAAGGGGAGGAAGGCAGCAAATCACACTGCCACATGTGTACCTATGCAACAATCTTGCATGTTCTTCACATGTATCCCAAAACCTAAAATGCAATTAAAAAAAAAAAAAGAACCAAGACCACCATGGCAATAAATTTTATGCTTCCAAAGGAGTGCTGTTCTAAGTGCTTTAACTTCATTGTCTCATTTATTATCATTGTAATAAAATAAAGATGATATTCTTATTTATATTTTCCAGACAAAGTAAAGGGTACATATTAAGGACATTGTATTTACTCAAATTGCTACATGTACAGTAAAAACTTAAGCAAAATACTGACCCATAATCCATGCCAGTAAGCATTAAACATAAATTGTTCCTATTATATGAGGGAGCAAATGAAAGCATCTAACGTAATATCAAGCAACATTTATGGCTATACTTGGTAGACACTCAGAAAACATTTTCCTCCTTTCTTTTCTATTTTTTGTTTCAAGTTGTTGCTGACATTTTTATTGTCATCTCAGGAATGCCAAAGTCCATTAAAAACAATTCTTTTTATTTTTGCAATCCTTTTACAACATCTGTTTGCTTTTTTAACACTGTCACATTGTCTGGGACACATTTTATTGAGCAGCTTGAGCATTTTAGTTCACAAATAGAACCTGAGCTGTTATTGATTTCTTTTTCCCCTACTTAGGGCAAAATAAACTTTCTGACCTGTGTTTATTTTTAGAGGTTAATAAGCAGATTGAGTGGTTATTGGTGATGCTTACTTTTTGTGGTGACTGTGCACACAGCTGAAGCTTCCGGCCATTTAGGAAAGCACTCAATGTTAGTGTATGCTATTTCCCCTTTTGAAGCTAAGAAATGAGTACACAAGCAGCAGAGAAATAAATAATCTGGGAGTATTTATAGGAGCTACACTATGCAGTTTTGACCTAAGATATTTCCCAAAACAGCAGCTCAATCATACACTGATGATTTATAATGGCTTAGATAGCCCGCTTGAAACCACAGATTTGTTACACTGATATCTTTAATTTCCTTTTGTTCTTGGCTAGGCTAACCCTATGATTGTCAAGCACCAACGGGCCACAGAGAGAGAAATCCAGGTGGGAGCATTCAATTTAACCAGAAAGTATACTCAGAGGCCCCACTTGATCTAATCAGAATTCCAGACATTTTCTTTCAGAACAAGGCTTTGTCTTCATATCTTGTCATGTTAAAAGACTCTTCAAGTTCTTATTAGAAAACAGTTCAATTTTAACCTTTTGAGACACAATGGTCTTTGATTAATTAATAAGCTAATGGACTCCAATCATTTTTTTATTCACTTTGACAATCAGTACATGGACATCTGATTTAAATTTGAATGGCTTATTTTATAAAGATGCTGATCTCTGTGATTACACTTTTTGTTTCAGAACAGTCATATTTTATGCATTTTCCTTTTAATATCTCATATTTTTAAAAAGGATTTAGGACAGGGGCAAGAATTTCTTACCTAAAAGTAATTTGCCCAAAACTAAACAATTATTTCATATACATTCTATATTTATTTTATGTAAATCAAAAGGATAATTTAATAGTTTTAGGAACACTTGTGTGGGAGGTAGAATTCCAAGATGACCCCAAGTGACACTCATCCTTATATAATCTCTTCCTCTTGTGAGAATGGAACCTATAAAAATGATAAAATGTCATTCCTGTGATTATGTTACTGTTATAGAGTGTATTTTTTGTCTCCTCCAAAATTCATACGTTTCCCTCCTTACCACCAATGTGATGGTATTAAGAGGTAGATCTTTTGAGAGTTGATTAGGTCATGAGGGCCACTGATGAACCACCAGATATTTGATTTGCTGGTGCCTTGATCTTGGCCTTCTCAGGCTCCAGAATAGTGAAAAATAAATTTCTGTTGTTCATAAGCCATCCAGTTTATGGCACGTTCCTATAAGAGCCTGCACTAAAACAGATACCTTCTGTGACAAAAGGGGTTCAAAAATACAATAATGCCCCAAACTGATTGACCTTAAGAAAGGAATATTATCTGGGTGGACCTGACCTGATCATATGAGCCTTTTAAACCTGGGTCTAGAAGTCAGAGATGGAGGAATTCAGAGACTCAAAGCAAAAGAAAGATTTGATGTGCCATCACTGGTGAAGATTGAAGGTGTCACATGGCAGGAAATACAAGCAGCCTCTAGTTGAGAGTTGCCCCTCTCAACAACCAGCAAGGAAATAGAAATCACACACTGAATTTAATTCAAGGAGCTTTACCCTGCCAGGAAGAATGAATTTAAATTTGAAACTTTCCCCAGAGCCTTTAGACAAGAACTCAGCTTTGCTGACATCTGTATTTCAGTGTGGTGATACCATGAGCAGAAAACCTAGTCACATAATGTTAAATTTCTGATTTTCACAAATTTGAGCTAATAAATGAGTGTTGGCAGGCCAGGCATGATGGTTCACACCTGTAATCCCAGAACTTTGGGAGGCCAAGGTGGGGGGATTGCTTGAGCCCAGGAGTTCATGATCAACCTGGGCAACATGGCAAGACCCCATCTTTAAACATAAATAAATAAATAGATAGATAGATAAGTAAATAATAGGGGTTATTTTATGCTGCTAAGCTTGTGGCAAATTGTTATGCATAATAGAAAACTGATGCATCCCCATTCTGCTTGTGTTATGCTGAATATTCATTTGCCTCATGTTCTTCCTACAGCTAATGTTATCTACATTTCTCTTACCTGAAGATTTAATTATTTAAAATAAAAATGTATTCATTAAAGCAAGTCAAATAGCTGTCACACACATCATGTTTTACTTCATAGAAGGAGTCATTCAGTGTCTAAAAACTTCTATTTTGTCTATATCTTAATAAGCATGTTATTGTATATATTCTATTCTGCAAGGATCAAAAGTATATAACAGAGAATAAGTGGAGAAGTAAAAACTAAAAGGCTCATAGGTTAGAAAAAATACAAATTTGTCAAACGAAGAGCCACACAGCAGTGTAGTCTGAGCTCACTAACTCTTAATTATGCTCACTTTAAGAAATAGAAACAGTGAGTTAGTTTACTCTGATTCCCCAGAGGAAGTGGGTGAGATTAAGTGCTGGATTGACTGTGTTATTTAAACCTTGAGATAAAAAATGACCCATGAAAGTTTTTGCTCATTAATGGTGATTTTAAGAAAACTCTGTCTTCAAGTACTCCAGAGTCAAATGGGCAGCTATTATAAGAAATAAACTGTTCTTATATTTAGCCCTTCAAATTCCTTCGAATTGCAGAGTTGTTTGTTACCACAGCCTCAACTGAATCTGTCCTGAGTGATTAAATATATTTATACTCTAGTCTTCTTCATTTTTATGTAATACAAATTCATTCTAGCAGTTTCTTAGGTGAAAAATATTAAAATTATCCTAGACACTTTTCTTTCTCTCTTTCATCACTGAATGTTCAACATGAAATCTATAACTAATTTTGTTTCTGTCTCCAAAATGTATTTGCTTCTCACCGTAACTGTTCCACCATGACCTAAACATATGAGCCCAATGGTTACAGAATCTTTGGGGTGTCATTTTTCTGTCCAGAAACCTCTGTGACTGGTAGCTTCTTTATCTGAGTTTTTCTTGGGCCCACTAGGTTCATTATGCCCACTCAGCCTAACAGGCTGCACTCTGCTCACACTACCAGCCTGCATTCCACCTCTGCCAATGTGGACTGCATGGAGTGGTGAGGGATGTATGAGCAAGTGTGGGGTCTGGCCACTGTGCAGTCAGACATGCTGGCTACTGTAGCAAGGCAGGCAGTTCCAGGTGCCAGCATGGGCACTTGCTCTCCCTGAGGCTACTGCTGGACCAGATGCACCACATGCAGCTTCCACAGCTGGCACCAGAAAACATGGTGGTGCCTGGAAGCTTGGCGACATCAGGAACCACAGGGCCCCAAAAAGCAAGTCACAGCCCTGGATCAGGAAGCTCCCAGGTCTGGGCTCCCCGAAGAATCACAGCATTTCTTTCCTTCTCTTCACAGGAAATGTGGCAAGTAAGGGGCATGTCTCAGCCCCGTTCATGTTACCACTCTTTTAGTCTCATTCAGTGGATCCAAAGTTATTGTTCTGTGCCCAGGAAGAATGAGGTATGCTGACAAGTGGAAGGTGGGTAAAACAAAGAGGAGCTTTACTGAGTGATAGAATAGTTCAGAGGAGACCCACAGTAGGTAGCTCCTTTCTGCAGCCAGGGTGTCCTGACAAGTATTCAGTTCCTAGCAGAGAGGAGACCCTGGAGTGGGAAGTTCCTTTTTGCAGGCAGTCGTCCCATCGTCTCTGCAGCTCTCAGCAGAGAGGAGGCCCTGTAGTGGGTTGCTCCTCTCTGCAGCTGGTCATCCCGATGTCTCTGCAGATCTCAGCAGAAAGAAGGTCCTGGAGTGGGTTGCCCGCTTCTGTGAGCAGCTTGTCCCATCATCCTCCCAGCTCTCAGCAAAAAGGAGACCCTGGAGTGTGTAGCTCCTCTCTGCAAGTGGTCATCCAAAGGTCTACTCTGCTCTGACCGAGCCCAAAGCTCATACAATACTCAGAGTGGAGGAGGTGTATGATGACTCTCCATGGGCAGCCATGGGTGGGCCCAGAAAAATCACCACAAGTTCCCACTCTGGTCCGGGACTCACAGCATGGCCCCCAGCTCAGGACCTCCCTAGTCTGAAGGTGGGGCCTCAGCAGGGACCTGCCCCCTTCCAGCCAGAAGCCTGTCTGCTGCCTGCTTCCATTGACGGCATCCAGAGTGCTTACCCCAAGGGGCACCCACAGTCCAGTACCATGCTGCCCTCAGCACTCCCTCAGTTCCCTCCTACCACACTTGTTGGAGCCCAAAGTCCAGAGTAAGGTGAGGCAGCAGGGGCCTGGCATGTCACTGTTGACCCGGCACTCAGGGGTGGCACAGGGCAGGGTGGATTGGGGCCCGAACCTGTCTGTTGGGAGTGTCAGGCCAGCAGTCATCCCAATGCAGGGCAGACCCCAGGACATGGCCTCAGGTAGCCTTGCACGGAACCTCCTCCCAAGGCATAGGACCCTTGCGCCCTTTGCACAGGAACCACTGCATGCAGTGGCTGCATCAACGGCCAGGTCCCCGAAGCAGGCACCACTCCCAAGGCCCCCAAGCACAATCCCAGCTCTATGCCCCGGGCTTGGCCCCTGCACTTTGTGTGCAAGTGCAGAGCTGCCCCAGGTCCAGCTTTGACTTAGGGGCCCTCTCTGTCTAACTGGGCTGCTCCCTCACCAGTGGGCATTGCAGGCAGGCTCCATGGTGGCAACCCTCAGGGCGGTGGGCTGCGGAAGTGGGTTGCCCATCTACTCCCTGCACTCTCTCTGCAAGGGCTGGCGTGATGGCAGTGTGCGCTCCAGACAGCCATCACAATTATTACATTAGCTTTCAAATTCCTTTTTATGCAGACTGGCTAGGTATCTTCCCCTATAAACTACATATTTGGTTAGATAGTCTATTATAAATAGACTAATAGACATAATAGACATAGACAGAAGGAGAAGCTGCCTGGGTTATGAGAAAGCACCTCAATTCAAGTAGTTTCAAAATAGGAGGTAAATGAATTATACTTGCTCTCCAAGTAAACTCAGTAGACATATAATGGATTTTATTAAAATAAGTTCTTTTAAAGAAGATATAAATGTGAAAGGAAATGGAAAAAAAGAACCCTTTGGGTTTGGATTAAAATTAGAAATGTCAGCATTATTTTATGATTCGATAAATATACATTTTCTAACGGCTTAACTGTGAAAGGGCTAAGATGTAAGTGACACCTGCAAAAGAATGAGCGTGTTTAGCACCCTGATTTATTTTAATATATTCTCACCCACTGTAAGGGACCAGACTTTCCGGACAAGTTGACAGACCTAGGATTAGATGAGAGAAAAAACCAACTGAACCCAAATACATTACTGTGCTAGAGAAAAAGCAGAACTCAAAACCTGGTAAAAACATGTCAAAAGGATACAGGAGTGAACTTGAATTGGCTCCCACTGTCCAACAGGAGCAACGTGAGCCTTGAAATAAGTCAAGACAGTGACAGAGAATGACATATATAAAATATAAGATATGTCCATAAAATATTTCAAGACATAATCCTTGAATAACATGGAATCACAGACAGATGGTTCAAATGAAAAGACTTCAGTGAACAAAACTACCAGGAAAGTATGAGTAAGTCTGAGGGAGCCAAAATGAGATGCCAAGGTGCCAGGTGTCAGTAGCAGTAGAGCTTAATAGGACCCGGTAAGGATCTTATCATGCAACTGGTACTGGGTGAGAACTTGAACAGTGGAGTTGGAACTACTGAGGTTTGCTGGAGTTCACAAGATCCCTGAAGCAGTGAGTGAGTGGGGGTCTCTGTATTCTTCTACCCACAACCTCTTGCTGGTGTCTCCTTTTAGTATGAATTTGCAGGGGTGTCCAGGTGATGCACCCACACGAGTCTGCCCCATATAGAAGAGCTGGGCAGAAACAGAACCTGACAAGGCTAATGTATAAAACATTAGCACAATGGCATCTCTTTTCATAAATTCCACCAATCTGGAAATAACAGTTTAGTATAGTTCCAGGATTTTATTAGAATGCCTTAAGTCACATTAATTCTATATTATAGTTATTCCAATTACTTATAGTCCTGAAACAAGACAAATATCTGTCACTTGTCATTGCATTTGCATACATAGTTCTTTCATTTGTCCAAATCTATTTTATAATAGCTATTTGATTTTAAGGAATTTTCTGAGTGTCTTCAATCTGATGTTGCAAAAATGTGTAACAGACCTCAGATTCTTCTTGACCTCATCATACCTTTTCCTTTCTTTTTATGAGACGTGAAAAGTGAAACAGAAAGTGTGATAAAGCTGAAGGCACTAACATTTCAAAAGTAGTTTAATCAAAAGTACACAATTCCTACTTTGCTCTTATTTAAAGTTGAAACACTCATTTGCATTATTATTTTTCCTTCTCAATCCATTATTTTCATGAGCATGAAAACATGTTTGAAAATCACTCTTTTTTTTTTTTTTTTTTTTGAGAAAGAGTCACGCTCTGTTGCCCAGGCTAGAGTGCAGTGGCACCGTCTCAGCTCACTGACACCTCTTCCGCCCAGGTTCAAGCCATCCTTCTGCCTTGGCCCCCCAGTAGCTGGGATTACAGGCATACACCGCCATGCCCAGCTGATTTTTGTACTTTTTGTAGAGACTGGGTTTTGTCATGTTGGCCAGGCTTGTCTTGAACTCCTGACCACGTATGATCCACCCACCTTGGCCTCGCAAAGTGCTGGGAATACAGGCATAAACCACTGTGCCCGGCCAGTATCACTCATCTTAAAACAGAAGAAATGGGAAGAAAATTCATCATTAGAACTCATTCTTTCTCCAGGGATTTCCTCTGTTATATCAAAACTTCAAATCACTCTCACAACTTCCTGCCCCCAAGTCTCCAATTAACCAGTGTAATCAGGCAATACTTCTTAACACTTTACAGAAAAATTCTTTTTAAAGTTATCAATAATCTCTATGCTACTCAGTCCAGTAGTCAAGTTTAATTTCATAATTAGCAGCATTTGGCATAAATGATCATTCAATTCTTTATCATTCCTTTTCTTGTATTCTGGGATACCATTTTCTTTTGGATTTCCTCCTATCTCAGTCAGTGAGATGACTTTCTCAAATTCCTTTTCTGTTCTCTCTCACCTTGCTAACTACTCAAAGTTGTGTGACCTATTGCTTGGGCTTTGACGTTTTTTCCTATCTACATTTAATTTTCAAGATTATGTCTACAAACTTTCAATTCTAACCCAGATGGCTCTTCTGAATTCTTTTAATTTATTTATGTATTTATTTATGTATTTATTTATTTATTTGAGACAGAGTCTCACGCTGTTACCCAGGCTGGAGTGCAGACTCCACCTCCTGGGTTCAAGTGGCTCTTGTGCCTCAGCCACCCAAGTAGCTGGGATTACAGGTGTGTGCCATCACCCCCTGATAACTTTTTTTTGTATTTTTAGTAGAGATAGGATTTCACTTTGACCTCAAGTAATCCACCCACCTCAGCCTCCCAAAGTGCTGGGATTCCAGGCATGCGCCACCCACACCCAGCCGCGACTCTCCTGAATTCTGTATTCAAATAGACACTCTGTATTTGGCATCACTACTTCAATGTCTAATAAGAAATACATGCTTGGGGTGTTGAAATACAAATGTATTCTGATGAATTCTAAGTGCCATTAAACAAATACCTCCAGCTTTCAGTCACAGGGTAAAATAGCCTCTGTAGACCCCTTTTTGAATATAAATGTAGAAAGTATGTTTGCTTTGGCAAATGAAGTTTAAGTTATGAGATTTCTTTCTGTAAAGAAGGCTTAAGATTTAGTTCATGATCCAGTATGTTTCCCGACCTGTGCCACATTCAATCGCTCATCAGTGTGGAAACTTCCTCAGCCTGGGCCTGCAAGTATCTAAGACAAGCAGAACTTTTGCTTGTTGATTTTCTTCAGACATGTTTCATAGCCTGAAATGAATGTTTATTGTTTTTAGTACCTTTGAAATTGCTTGTTATCACAACCTAACCTATTCTGACAAATGTACCTTTTGGAATGTGCTTTTTCTCTAGTCTTTTAAAATTTTAGTCTGATGCAACTTTACTCTTCCAGGTAGACCTAAGATCTTGAAATTATCCTAGACTCCTCTTATACTAATATTGCACATCTAATCAATTGCCAAATATTGTTGTCTCTATCCTTAAAATATATCTACTCACCATTTACTATTTGAATCTACCTGAAAGAACTATAGAATCTACTATACTTGTCTGGATTTTTACAGTAGCTTCCAATTGTTCTTCACATTCTTTCTTTGTTATCAACTGAGTAGCCATAATGAGCCTTGTAAAGACAGGTTACATAATTCCACCCACTGATCAAAACCTTTCAATGACTTCCTATCTTAACCAGTGGAGGCCAAGTTACTGCAAAACCTTTGAGATCTGGCCTCTCTTATTTCACAGGCCTTATTCTCAGTAGCCTTCTTGATATTCCTGTAACATGAGCCAAATATGTTGTCCTCTCCAGATATTTTTATTTACCAAATCCTCTATATAATGTATTTTCCCTGACCCTTTCTTGAATTTGGCACTCATCAGTGTACCTTCCGACATCCATAAATAGCAATTTCTCCCACTTCCAGAACTTCTTATATTCTCACCTCTGTTTATTGTCTTCAATGGCATTTACACATCCTGAACCTTTTTTATTTATGTGTTTACCTTTTCTATTGTTTCTTATATTGTAGTGAATGAAAATTCACTACAATATAAGCTTTCTCAGAAAAGGGCAATGGCTGGCATACAGCACAAGCTTGATAAATAAATGGTGAATCAAAGGTGCATAATTTCTTTGAATTTGTTAACAGCAAGGATGGAAAATACATTTACTCTCAAAGGTCATTTGTTGTCTGCTGGTTGTGGTTATCTAAGGGTTTGTGCAGCAGATACAGAAGTCACATCCTGGCTCAGTGAAAAATGTGTCATGATTACTTAGAGATGTCTTCCATGACTTCAGGACAATTGATATTTACTAGTCTCTAAAATGTCTCACCCAAAAGTAAAATGTGTAACCTTTGCATTAAAACTTAATCTGATTTCTAGTCAGAGATTTTACGAGCTTTGTCGCTAACAACGATGGTGGTGGTGATACAGGCAGAAGGGACGTTAATTACTGGCTTGATACACTTAAGAGCTTCCAAAATCACCGTGGTAAACTTAGGACCTCCATTCCTCATGTATTCAGCCTCTTTCTTTCTTTCCATTTTCATGAGTTTCTCCCCCATTTTCTCTTTTCCTTACTCCCAAGCCTGCATTTTTGTCTCTTCTATGAAGTCGTTTGGTTGCACTCCCAGATACTATTTATCCCCACTGACAGTAATATCAACTAATGATATTTTTCCTTCTGTTCTCTTTAAATTATGAATGATCTAATTGCCACTCATCATCAACAAATTAATTTCTAAATGATGCAATATTCTCAGACTAACATCGTATGCCAATACTCTTCTCTCCTAAAATAAGGCATCAAAATTATCTAATGGAATTCTGAGACTACCGTTTATGCGTGCTAGCACAGTTCTAGCATAGAGATAAATATTTGTTGAATAAATGCTGTAAATAATTTGTGACTAGCTGCTGTATCCCAATTGTTTTCTGTGGATTGTAACACATTTTAAAAGAAATTTTATGCAAAACAACAAAATAATACAATTTTGATCAAACTGTGTCAGAAACTTAGGTCTTATAAAATTATAGAATTATGGTTTTGAGGGCCATACATAATTGATTACAGCATACTGTCTTTTTATTTTAGCCTCTCTTTAGCATCAGATAGGCTGAGATCTTAAAATGGTCAAATAGCAAAATTTTACATTATATAAATCATATCCTATGTTAACGCTAAAGGCAATTATCAAGTGAGAATTATCAAAAGTGATCCTTTCTAAAACTATAGAAATGACACGCTGTTCTTAGTAATTTTAAAAAATTTTATGTAAGGAATTATTTTTGAAATATTGGAAAATAGCTTTACTTTGTGGACCTCGAAGACAGAAAAAAACAAAACAAAAATTCTTATAAATTCTTATAAATGTAAAATAATCTCACCATTATATATAATGTAGTTACTACATTCAACTAGTTCAAATGTATATCAATTCATTCCTTACTAAAACTCAAAATCTCTCCATGTTTAATCTGTAGAAATGCTAGGGATATAATACTTAGTAAGGATATAACACTTAGTAAGACTGGATCCTGGCCCTTAAGAAATCTACAGTCTGGCAGAGAAGGAAAGCATGTAAACCAATATACCTAACAAAATATTTTGAAGTTCCAAGGCTTGACAGAAACCAGTTTTAGGCAAGCAAAAGCTTTATTAAGCTGAAACTGATTTAATTTAAAATTCATTCTGCTCAAGACTTCAATTCTAATATTTAATTCAACCCCAATACTTTATATATGACTTTTTCCTTGTGTATTTTACTTCATTTTTCTTTTATTTTAAGCCACTTGGAGCTATGATTTTTTTAACCTTTTTATGCATATATAAATTAAGCTATATTTTTAGAATATTTCAAAGGACAAATAAACTGATTTTTTTGCCTACTATAACAAAGCTGTAGCTAATCAGTTAAGCTTGGTTGCTCTTGAAAGTCCATTCTACAAAGTTAGGCAGAGTTCTCCTGTATTTGTAAAATGGTCATGTAATTTAGAGGCTTATGTATGATTACGAAAGAGTATTAGTTTAACCAAGTACCTACCAAATGTTGCAAATAGACTTTGAACATAAACAAAATATTATCTACAAATGGAAAAGCAAATAAGCATGGGAAATGAAAAAATCTGAAATTTTGAATTTAAAGACATTTTTGCATTTCAGCAAGAATATAAAATAAACATGAATAAGACAGTAAGTGTAATATAGACATATACTTATTTTACTGAGGATAGATCTGTTTTCAAAGCTTATACCAATAGAATTGGGCATAGGTTTTCTGTGATAAACTGTAGTTTAGTCCTCGCATTGACATCTACAGACCTAAGTTCAATATATCAAATTTTGTGCTAGCCATCTTGTACTAATAAAGTTGTTTAACATCTAACAATGTTAGTTATCTTGCTTTAGAGTAGGAATACTTTATCTCTGACAGCACTGTTTTAAATCCAAGTGAAATCATGCACATAAAAGCATTATGTACTTATTCTTAATCAGATAAGTTTTGAAATATAAATAAGTCTTTTTTTCTATTTTTCAAAATCAGAATAATGCAAATTTTATATTCTTTTCTAATTATAAATTGTGTTATTAAATGTTCAGCAAGATTTTTCTGGCTCTATATTATTCTATATGATGGTTGCATCACACTTTCCTTAACTATTCCATTATTCCTGAATATTTATATTATTTCCAATTGTTCAGTTTATTTTTAATGCTCTTCCAAATATTCTTATTCAGGAGCCTGTGTACATCTTTGGTTTTATTTTCCTTCTAAAAAAATTCACAGATGAATCACTAAATGAATATTCTTGTTAAGACTTTTGTTACAGATTGACAAATTGATTCTAAGAATGGTATTACAGATTTATAGTAAATGACAGAAGCAAGATTTGAGCCCACATATGCTTAACTCTAAAATTCATGTTCTTTTCCTAACATAAAGTCTGTCTATTTGAGGGTCTATGAGTGAAAGCTAATAGACATCGGCTTAAAAATATTACATATAAAACAGAAATGGATTTATATGCCTTTCTTTTTAAGTAGTCATTGATGAGCAAGCACATTTGGTGAATGTAGTTGTCATGGAAATGGTATAACATTAACCAAGTATGTGTACCTCTTGTATTCAACCTTTAAATGGGAATGCAACTTGAATTTACATAACTTAGAAGAGTAGATGAATAGTGCATCCTTTAAACTAGCTATCTAAAGTTCACTTACTATATGTACAAATTTTTAGAAGCAGGATGGCAGACAGCTTAGCAGACAGGTTGTATTCTTTGGTGAGTGCCTGAGAAATGGTGTTTTACATTTTGAAAATAGTTTACATTTCTCTAACCAGAATGACCTCTGGCTTAGAAAAGGGACTCAATAAATATTTGATAAACATTGGATAAATGAAAGAAGAGATACACATTTTGGAAATCAGACAAAACAACTGTGTGGCTGAAAATTTGAAAACCTGATGAGAGCAACTGTTCTGATGGAAGAGCAGTTCCCTATCACGGCAAGTCAGGCTTGCATGCCACCATGGGCAAAGTACAGACTTCTTCAGACACATGTAGACATCCAATTTTTAACCTATTTGGAACATAAGTATAAAAATTAAAAGAAAATAAAATTTCTATAACCTTTGGGCAATTATAGACCAAAAAAAGGCTTGGAACTGTGCTCTGCTGGCTAATAGATTTTTACCTCACAGTGGAGCTTGTATTAGCCCATTCTCACCCTGCTATGAAGAAATACCTAAGACTGGGTAATTTATAAAGAAACAGGTTTAATTGACTCACAGTTCCTCATTGCTGGGGAGGCCTCAGGAAAATTACAATCATGGGGGAGAGACAGGTGCCTTATTCACAGAGTGGCAGCATGTTGTGAATGCAAGTAGGGATAATGCCAGATGCTTATAAAACCATCAGATCTCATGAGAACTCATGCACTATCATGAAAATGGCAGGAGGGAAACCACCTGCATTATCTGATTACCTCCACTTCTTCCTGCCCTTGACATGTGGGGATTATGGGGTTTACAATTTAAGATGAGAGTTTTGATGAGGACACTGCTAATCCATATCAGAACTATAGTACATTTTGTCATGTTGTGGCATAGCCTAGCGGTAAACCATAAACTTCTGAGCCAGAATGTCTGGTTTCAAATTACTGCTCTACCCATTAGCCACTGTGTAATCTTGGGCAAGTTACTTCAATTCCCTCTTCTATATCATGAGGCTGTTGTGACGATTATATAAGGTCACATACAGGAGCACTGAGATTTGTTTAGACATCATGTTTTTGACAATATATGTCTTGTTGCTGCTATTAGGTTTCAATGTCATTAAATGTGCTTCGAAACCACTTGTATATATTATGTCCTAAAAGTAATATATTAAAAAATGTGATGTAAAACTGAATTATATTCAGGAGCAAGTAAAAGACAAATTAGAGTAAGATTTAAAAGAAATCTACATGAATTATATTAATAACCAAAAATGACTCAATATTTTTTTCCAAGCTGTCAAAAAATATGTTCAGAGACAAAGCTATGCCCTCAGCATTAATCTAGGTAATGCAGTAAAACAGTGAATAAGACAGATAAAAATCTCTGCCCTCATAATTCCTGTGTTCTAGTGGAGGAAGACATATAATAAAAATACATAAATTTTTACAAAACAGATCAGTGATAGGTAAATAGTTTATTAGGGTTTGCCAAAGAAATAGAAGCAATAGAATGTACAAAAACATCGAAAGAGATTTACTGTAAGGAAGTGGCTCATGAGATTATGGAGGCTGAGTCCCATGATTTACATTTGACAAGCTGGACATTCAAAAAAAAAAAACACTTGTGTAGTTATAACCCAAAGGTCAGCAGGCTCAAGACACAGGAAAAGCTGATGTTTAAGTTCAAGTCCAAAGGCAGGGAAAACAAACAAACCAACAACAACAAAAATGTCCCATAGCCAAAGGTAGTCAAACAAAACATTTTTCTCTTATTTGGGGGAAGGTTATTGTTTTTGTTCTATTCAGGTCTTCAAATGATTGGATGAGGTCTATTCACATTCAGGAGGGTAATGTACTTTTCTAAAATGTTATTATTATCTCAAAACATCCTCATAGAACCACCCAACATAATATTTGATCAAATGTCTGAGTATACCATGGCCCAGTGTACTTAACCCATACAATTAACCATCACAGGTAGACATATATAGACAGGTAAACAGATTAATTTATGAAGTGCTAGAGTGTGATCATTTATTTGAAAAGAAAAATAAGTAAACCAGTCAGAGAAAATGGAAACAGCGAGGAGATAAAGATACAATGTTAAGTCACCCTTACTGATAAAATATTTAAAAAGACTTGAAGGAGGTAAGGCATACACCATAAAGGTATCTTTATAAAGCATTACAGGCAGAGGATACAGCTAATGCAAAGGGATTAAGACTGGAGTATACTTTCTGTGTTTGGTTAACAACCAAAAGGTCAGTGTGGCTGCAAAAAAATAAATAAATAAATGAATAAGACCAGGTGAGGATGGCAATGAGAGGAGAGGCAGGTGAATGTGCAGACCATGTAGTTTCTTGTGGGCCCTTATAAAGACTTTTGTTTGATTTGAGTGAATGCAGAACAATTGCAGGATTTTGAGTAGAACAGTATCTTGCTTTGATTCATGTTGTGAAAACATCACTACAGTTGCTTAGTGGAGTATAAACTATAGGGTTGTTTGTTAGACAAATGTGGAAGAAAAATGCCAGTTGGAGTTCAAATCTATGATATAGTTTGGCTGTATCCCTGCCCTAATCCTACCTTGAATTGTAATAATCCCCAAATGTCAAGGGTGGGCCAGGTAGAGATAATTGAATCATGGAGGCTGTTTCCCCCATACTGTACTCATGGTGGTGAATAAATCTCATGAGATCTGATGTTTTTATAAATGAGCATCTCCTTGCACAACCTCTCTTGCCTGCCACCATGTAAGATCTGCATTTGCTTCTCCTTTGCCTTCCATCAGGATTGTGAGTTCTCCCCAGCCATGTGGAACTGTGAGTCCGTTAAACCTCTTTCCTTTATAACTTACCAGTCTTGAGTATTTATTTATTAGCAGCAGGAGAGCAGACTAATACCGTAATTTGGTACTGCATAAAGATTTATTTTCAGATATCTTCATGGAGTGCTACCATAAAGATATCTGAAAATGTGAAAGCTACTTTAAAACTGGGTAACAGGCAGAGATTGGAACTCTTTTGAGGGTTCAGAGGAAGCCAGGACAATGTGGTAAAGTTTGGAACTTCCTAGAGACTTGTTGAATGTCTTTGACCAAAATGCTGATAATAATATGGATAATAAAGTTCAGGCTGACATGGTCTCAGATGCAGATGAGGAACTTGTGGGGAACTGGAGCAAAGGTAACTTTTGCTCTAGCAAACAGACTGATGACATTTTGTGCCTGCCATAGAGGTCAGCGGAACTTTGAACGTGATTCTAAGAAATCTCTAAGTGGCAAATTGTTCAAGAGGAAGCAGAACATAAAAATTTTAAAAATTTGTAGGCTGACAATGCAGTAGAAAAGAAAACTTCATTTTCTGGGAGGAAATTCAAGCCAGCTGTAGAAATTTGCATAAGTAATGAGCAGTCAAATGCTAATCACCAATATGACGGGGAAGCTGTTTCCAGGAATATCAGAGGAGACCTTCACAGCAGCTCTTACCATCACATGCCTGAAAGCCTATGAGAAAAAAATGGTTTCTTGGGCTGGGCTCAAGGTCCCCCTGCTGTGTGCATACCTGGTGCCCTGTGTCTCAGCTGCTCCATCTGTGGATAAAAGGGGCCAAGGTACAGCTTAGGCCATGGCTTCAGAGGGTGCTAGCCCCAAGCCTTGGCAGCTTCCATGTGGTGTTGAGCCTGTAGGTGCACAGAAGTCAAGAAATGAGGTTTGAGAACATCCACCCAGATTTCAGAAGTTGTATAGCAATTCCTGGATGTCCAGGCAGAATTTTGCTGCAGGGGCAGAGCTCTCATGTAGAACATCTGCTAGGGTAGTGTGGAAAGGAAATGTGGGGTGAGAGCCCCCACAGAGAATCCCCACTGGAGTGGAGCTATGAGAAGAAAGCCACTATCCTCTAGAACCCCAAATGGTAGATTCACCAACAACTTGTGCCGTGTGCCTGGAAAAGCTGCAGACACTCAACACCAAAACCCATGAAAGCAGCCAAGAGGTGAGCTCTACCTTGCAAAGCCACAGAGGCAGAGCTGTGCAAGGCCTGGGGAGCCCACCTCTTGCATCAACATGACCTAGATGTGAGACATGGAGTCAAAGGAGATCACTTTGGAGCTTTAAGATTTGATAGCCACACTGGATTTTAAACTTGGATAGGGCCTGTAGCCCCTTAGTTTTTGCCTATTTTTTCCATTTGGAACGAGTGTGTTTTCCCAAAGCCTGTACCTCCATGGTATCAAGGAAGTAACTAACTTGCTTCTGATTTTACAAGCTCATAGGCAGAAGGGATTTGCCTCATCTCAGATGAGACTTTGAACTTGTACTTTAGAGTAAATGCTAAAATGAATTAAGAAGACTTTGGGCGACTGTTGAGAAGGCATGATTGGGATTTTAAAAGTGAGAACATGAAATTTGGGAGGGGCCGGGGGTGGAATACTATGGCTTGACTTTGCCCAACCCTAATCTCACCTGAAATTGTAGTAATTCTCATGTGTCAAGGGTAAAGCCAAGTGGAGATAATTAAATCATGGGGGTAGTTTTTCCCATACTGTTCTTATGGTAGTGCATAAGCCTCATGAGGTATGATGGCTTTATAAATGAGAATTGTCTTGTCAGGCATGGTGGCTTACACCTGTAATCCCAGCACTTTGGGAGGCTGAGGGGTGTGGATCACCTGATGTTGGGAGTTTGAGATCAGCCAGACAAACATGGAGAAATCCTATCTCTACTAAAAATACAAAATTAGCTGGGAATGGTGGTGCATGCCTAGTAATGTAGTAGCTAGTAATCCCAGCTAATTTGGAGCCTGAGGCAGGTGAATCACTTGAACCTGGGAGAGGGAGGTTGTAGTGAGCCGAGATTGCGCCATTGCACTCCTGCCTGGGCAGCAAGAGTGACACTTCATTTCAAAAAAACAAATACATAAACAAGAGTTCTCCTGCACAAACTCTATTGTCTGCTGCCATGTAAGATAGATATTTACTTCTCTTTTGCTTTTTGCCATCAGTGTAAGGCCTCCCCAGCATGTGGAACTGTGAGTCCATTAAACCTCTTTCCTTTATAAATTACCCAATTCTGGGTATGTCGTATGTCATTTTTGGTAGCATGAAAACAGACTAATACAATCTGTAAAAGAAATAATGGTCTAGGGTGACAACAATGTAGTTGGTAATAAGGGATCTGATGTAGTACGTATTTTGCAGAAAGAACTAAAAGCGTTTCCTGTGAGAATATATGTGAGATTAAAGGTGGGTTAAAGGTTGTGTCTGAGTAACTGAAAGAATGGATTTGCTGTTAGTTAAATGGGGAACACTGTATGAGTCACCTTTAGCTAAAGATATGATTATGGGCTTAGAACTGGGCAATACGATTTTGAGATATGTATTAAGCATTAAAACAGGGGTGTCTAGTAGGCTGTAGACATGGATAAGAGATAAATGGGCTACAAGTCATTTACACTTAAAATTCATGAAAATTGGGCTTCCATTTGAGATACAGAAAGTGGCAAAATGTCATGAATCACGCACTAACAAAGAGAAAAAGGCCTTAAAAAATCTAGATTGTATTTTTAAAACTCATCAGAAGTGTGGGAAGGAAAAATAATCAAAACATCCTAATTTCTAGAAAGGAATAATCTCTGACTGGGAGGAAAGCAGCATATAGCCACTTTCATCCCTGGTGTATGGTAAAAGAGAAACAGAATGCTGCCTATTCAGAAGTAGAACCCAGCTAGCATACTTTAACAGGCACAGATGGGTAGGTGAGAAACATCAGCATTCTAAAATGTCCAAGATGTATCATGAAAATATTTCTATCCATCAATATTTTTCTACAGGTATCTGTCAAGGAAACAGTGGGAATGTATCAACAGCTAGAGTAGAGCGGGACAATGAGACAGATACTTGTGAGTCATCTGGGTCTTTTGAAAATGCGTGACAGTTTAAAGAAGGCTGAGTGCAGGACAATAGTGTGAGATCTCTTCAATGTGAAGAATGTTGGAAGTTGGAGTCTATAGAGAAATCCTCACTGGCACATAGAGCTGGCAACTGGGCTACAAAAGAGTGGCAGAGAGAGAGAGAGAGACCTAGAGTCTCAGCTGTGCTCAGATATCAAGTCCTACTGAAGAGTCTCCTGATGCTACACTCAGAGATTATCAGTTTACTAAGCCACTGGTGATCTCAATTTGACTAAAACATCAACAAATCCTAAACCCAGTTCAAGTTCAAATTAGATTGGTTAGATCTCACTTTAAAGGGCTGGCAGAGGAAAGGGCCTGTCTTTGTTGGTGATAAATATTATTTACTTCAGCCTTTATTATTTTTTAATACTCAATATCTGACATGCAATGAAAAATTATGACACAGATGAAGTAGAAAATGTGACCCATAATCAATTTAAAGAATCAGTTAATGAAAGAAGACTCACAAATGAACCAGATGCAGATATTACCAGTTGCAATAGTAATTTTCAATAATAACTTTCAATAAAATGTTTTCATCAGCTTTTAGGAAGACAGTTAAGCTAGAAATACTCAAAATTTCACAAAGAATTGAAAATAAATAAAAATCCCTATGTACTTGCACTGTGTCATGGTCTGTAATCCTAGGAACTGTCTTCAGTCACTCACTTAAAACCAGTTATATTTTATATTAGGCAAAATTATGCTTTTTTTCATTTTTGAAGCATAATGTCTTCTGATGCGAAGAGACTAGAAATTAGCAAACAATATTGTATTTTTAAAAAGGAGAAAAAAATTATAAAAGCATATTCAAGCATTCTGTTTGGAGACATTTTATGTGAAATTCATTTATTGAAATATATTTCCAATTACTACTGAAGTGTCTATTAAATTGTCATTTAAAATAATTAAAGCATATATATATATGCATATATATAATACTACCTCATTTAATTATATATATGTGTGTGTTTATATAATAATTAAAAGAGGTAGTATTATAATATATATTAATATATATGTATAATAATTATATATATAATTTAAAATTAAATGAAATAGTATTATATATCCACATATATATAATTATATATATAATAAATATATATTATATATAATAAATGACATATATTATACATATATATATATATATATATACACACATACACACACACACACACACATATATAATTAAATGAGGTAGTATTTTATCTGGACAAAACCAAAAAGAACAAGAAAAATTTTGTGCTAAAGCTCATTTTCAGAAAATCCTCAATTAATTAGTACTGCATACTTTTGCTAAAGCAAGGGCAGTACTTTTTCACTATTTCATTTTATCAATATATCATATATCATCAGTTGGTACTAGATTTGTCATCTAAACATGGAATTTCATTAGAGTTTTTTTTTGTGTGTGTATGCTACAACTTGTCAAACATAAAGAATTCTCAGAATAACTCTATTTTTTAGCTGTAACACAATTATATAAGCAATTTTTCTTTTAGTAGGACGACAAAATCTGAGATTTGAGGCTCTTACTTCATGCTTAAAATTATGATGTGATGAAATTGAAGCAAAATTCATTTAAAATGAATGCAAATTTTGTGAATGTGAACGAATATATCCCATTCCTAGAAATCTTCAATAATTCTGATTCAAAATCTATTACAAAAATGTTCTAATTTATGTATTTCAGAAAAAATATGGTCAAAAAGCACTAAATTTGTGATTTTAAATTGATTTCCTCTTATAAATATAATGTGAATAATGCTTCAAAATTTAAAGGGATGCTATTTTGATATATAGTACACACACACACACACACACACACACACATATATATATATAATTTAATCTTGTCAATGACTAGAATCACAGTTTAATCCATACATAAGATGAACAAACCAGTTATAAGAAAACTAAATTTTATTTACTTAGTGAAGCAAGGAAGATGGGAAGAGAGACACTTCTAAAATGATGTCATGTAAATGAAAGTGAGTGCAGAGGTTTTATTGCTGTGTTTTGTTGTTAGAAGTTCTTAGTATGGACCTCAGAAGCACAGAAAGTCTTTGCATTGTCTTATCTCTTAGGGTTTGATAGAAAATCTTTGACGGTTAAACCTAATATTTCTGTGATGGTGAAGTGAGTATACAAACACTAACTGGAACTCTCATAAAGACAAGGAGCAGACAGTGATTAGATTTGTATGACTGCTTTAAAGCTACAAGATCAGAGAAGACACTTTGGCTTCTTTTTACACAAGGATGTTTCTTCTTTCTCAATAGGATGTATCTAACTACAACACCAAACATTAGTGATGGCAAATATGCCACCCTGGCTAGCAAATAGAATAAAACCTATTAGATTATATAATAAAACATGGCCAAAATATGTAGACCTATCTCTCAAACCTCAAGGCATGTTGAACATTTATCATTTCAGGTAAATTATTGTTAAATTTCTGACTTTTTTACATATTTGAATAATTTTGATTATAAGAGTTACTATGTCAATGTGACTTAAGGTTTAAAGAGATAATCATTGATTACTCCGAGTAATTTCCCAGTGTAATCTTTGATAGTTTCAGGGCACAACACAAAATATAAAATTGAAAGAATAAATAAAATAAATAAATAAAATAAAATAAATATTGACTGTCTGAAAAATTCTAATAATTCTCCCATAGACCCAAGGTATATATTTGGTAAACAAATGAAGTCTTGATGTCTATCTGCATAAAATATGTATAATTAAAGGCTGGATGTGGTATACTCAATTTGAGAACTTTAGTTTGAATGCTCTTCTAGTCATTATATAATGTTTTGTGTCTCTGTAATTTGAAAACATGGATGTCTTGGAATTTTACTGGTAATTTAGCTGTTCATACTATCTCATAAGATGCTTCCATCGGGAGTTGATGGTTGTCATTATGTAATTTCTCTTCCAGAACACCAAGGGCCCATGTTTTAAGTTATTACATGTTTCTTGCAAGAATGTTGAAAATAGATTGCTGATATGGTTTGCTGTGTCATCACCCAAATTTCAACTTGAATTGTATCTCCCAGAATTCCTATGTGTTGTGAGAGGGACCCAGGGAGAGGTAATTTAATCATGGCGTCCATTCTTCCCTGTGCTACTCTCATGATGATGAATAAGTCTTATGATATCTGATGGGTTTATCAGGGGTTTTCAGTTTTGATTTTTCCTCATCTCTCTCTTGTCACTGATAGATAAAAAGTGCCTTTCACCTTCCACAATGATTATGAGACTTTCCCCAGCCACATTGAACTGTAAGTTCTATTAAACTTCTTTCTTTTGTGAATCACCCAGTCTTGGCTATGTTTTTGTCAGCAGCATGAGAATGAACTAATAGAGTTAATTGGTACTAGCAGAGGGGGTATTTACCCAATACCCATACTCCCATTGTATCTAGAAAGTAACTAGCTTGCTTTTGATTTTACAGGCTCACAGGCAGAAGGGACTTGCCTTGTCTCAGATGAGACTTTGGACTGTGAACTTTTGGATTAATGCTGAAATGAGTTAAGAATTTTGGGAATTGTTGGGAAGGTACAGTTGGTTTTGAAATATGAGGACATGAGATTTGGAGGGGCCAGTAATGGAATGATATGGTTTGGTTGTGTCACCACTCAATTCTCAACTTGAGTTGTACCTCCAAGAATTCCCATATGTTGTGGAAGGGACCTAGGGGGAAGTAATTGAATCATGGGGCTGGTCTTTCCCATGCTATCCTCATGATAGAGAATAAGTCTCATGAGATTTGGCAGGTTTATCAGGGGTTCCTGCTTTTGCTTCTTCCTCATTCTCTCTTGCTGCCACCATGTAAGAAGTGCCTTTTGCCCTCTGCCATGATTGTGAGACCTTCTCTAGCCACATGGAACCGTAAGCCCAGTTAAACCTCTTTCTATTGTGAATTGCCCAATCTGGAGTATGTCTTTATCAGCAACATGAAAATAGACTAATACAATTACTCATACAGTTTCATGTCAAGATTTAGTGTACTGTATAATTGCTTTGGTCACTTAAATTTGCAGCCTAATAGGTTCTAGGACCAGAAATAATATTCGTAAATGCATAGATTAACTGTATACTAACTCATATAATTATATGTAATAGAATTATTTCCTTGATTTGTTGTTTACCAACTTCTCCGACAATATAAAAAGTTATAATCTTTTACTGCATAATCTGTCTAGATAGCAAAGATTTGGTATATTCATTTTTTAAGTAGTTATTCCTTAAATTATTTAAGAAAACAAGGTTTTCTTACTTATAAAAGAGCTAACATTTTTACAGTCATGTTCTCTAAATGTTTTATAGTTATTTAGATTAAATAGGTAACCAGGTTTTCTTTCTTGGGCATACATAATCCAATATTAATCAAATACTTAAACATCTTCTGACATTTATTGATTTTTGCTTTCCAAAATTGGATTTTAATTACAAAAAATTCAATACAATTCAATTCAATTTGCGAATCTCTTTTGCATGTAAAACAATCTTTGACATTTTTTACACACTTCTGATAATTTACAGCATAGGGAACAAAAAATCACATTATTTGATTATAAACTACACTATAAAGCCATCGCCTCCAAAACAGCATTAATATTGATATATAAATAGGTGCATAGACCAATGGAACAGAATAAAGAACCTAGAAATAAAGCCAAATACAGACAACTTATCTTTCAGAAAGCAAACAAAAACATAAAGTGGGGAAAGGACACCCTATTCAACTGGGGTAATTGACAAATCACATGTAGGAGAATGAAACTGTATCCTCATCTCTCATCTCATAATCAACTCAAGGTGGATTAAGAACTTAAATCTAAGACCTGAAACTATAAAAATTCTAGAAGATTACATTGGAAAGGCCCTTCTAGACATTGGCTTAGGCAAATATTTCATGACCAAGAACCCAAAAGCAAATGCAACAAAAACAGAGATAAATAAATGGGACTTAAAAGCTTTTGCAAGGAAAACGGAAGAGTTAGCAGAGTAAACAGGCAACTCACAGGATGGGAGAAAATCCTCACAATCTACGTATCTGACAAAGGACTCATATCCAGAATCTATGAGGAACTCAAACAAATTAGCAAGAAAACAATCTCATCGAAATGTGGGCTAGGGGCATGAATGGACAATTTTCAAAAGAAAATATACAAATAACCAATAAACATTAAAAAATGCTCAACAATGCTAATTTTCAGGGAAATGCAAATCAAAACTACAATGCAATACCCCTTACTCCCACAAGAATGGTCTCTATATATGTTTAAAAAAAAATGGATGTTGGTGTATTGCAATGAAAAGAAAAAACTTTTCACTACTGGTGGGAAGGTAAACTAGTACAACCACTATGAAAAACACTGTGTAGATTACTTAAAGAACTAAACTTAGAACTACCATTTCGATTCAGCAGTCCCACTGTTGAGTATCTACCCAGAAGAAAATAAGTCATTATACAAAAAAGATATTTGTTCACTCATGTTTATAGCAGCACAATTTGCAATTGCAAAATGTGAAACTAGCCCAAAATGGATAAAGTGTGATTTATACACACACATACACACACACACACAATAGAATACCATGCAGCCATAAAAAGGAATGGATTATTGTTATTTGTAGGAACCTCTATGGAACTTGAGACTATTATTCTGAATGAAGTAACTCAGGAATAGAAAACCAAACATTGTATGTCCTCACTCATTAGTGGTAGCTAAGCCATGAGGATGCAAAGGCATAAGAATGATACAATGGATTTTGGGAACTTCAGGGACAAGAGTGGGAGAGGGACAAGCAATAAAAGACTAGAAATTAGGTTCAGTGTATACTGCTTGAGTCTCACAAAACACCACTAAAGAACTTACTCATGTAACCAAATACCGCCTCTCCCTCATAACCCATGGAAACAAACAAACAAACAAACAAAAAAATGTAAGAAATTAAAAAATTTGTAGATAAAACTAAATGAATATAGAATGTTGGGGAAAGACAGACAATGAAAAAATAGTAACAGATTATATCATGTTTATAAAACTCTTATTTTCTGTGGTCAAAACTGATTGAGTTTGAATTGAACGGTTTGTAAGATTTTATTAAAATTAACTTTAGCATTAATAATACACTGATGTAAAGATAGAATTTGGTTTCCGTTTTTGAACAGGACTGTAATGTAGTATTAACATGAGCAAAAGAGTTTTGTTTACTTTTTGGAAATACTGCAAAAGAAAGAGTGGGAAATTTGCCTTATGCTGTCTTTTTTTTTGCTATAAAGATGCTTTATTAGGCCAAACTACTTACTATGAAAATGCTTTAAAATGCAGCAGGAGAAGATGTAAATGCAAAGAGTCCCTACTGACCAGAGGGCAATGCCTATAGAAAGCCTGCGCCTCATGTGCCTTTTGTCTATCACTGAGAATGGTTTGATCCCCAAGGATTACCAGTCTCTGAAAACACAGTATCTGCAGAGCTATGGCCCTGAGCACCTGCTAACCTTCTCCAATCTGCGATGAGCTGGGCTCCTAACAGAGCAGAGCCCTGGGGACACCCTCACAGCCGTGGAAAGTAAAGTGAGCAAGCTGGTGACCGACAAGGCTGCAGGAAAAATTACTGATGCCTTCAGTTCTCTGGCAAAGAAGAGCAATTTTCTTGCCATCAGCAAAAAGCTGAATTTGATCCCACACATGGATGGTGAGTATGATCTGAAAGTGCCCCGAGACATGACTTACGTCTTCAGTGGTGCTTACGTGCCCCTGAGCTGCCGAATCATTGAGCAGGTGCTAGAGCGGCGAAGCTGGCAGGGCCTTGATGAGGTGGTACGGCTGCTCAACTGTGGTGACTTTGCATTCACAGATATGACCAAGGAAGACAAGGCTTCCAGTGAGTCCCTGTGCCTCATCTTGGTGGTGTTCTTGGGTGGTTGCACATTCTCTGAGATAGTAGAAAAGTTAAAGGAAATCAATCTCTTCTTGCAGACTCAAGCAGTATCTCAAGAACAGTTAGTGCAAAGGGAGAATGATATTACTTCAGCAAAAATCACATTGCCACGTGTGTGCCTATGCAACAATTTTGCATGTTCTTCACACGTACTCCCAAATCTAAAACGCAATAAAATAAATAAATGGGGAAAAAAAAAAAACTCAGATGGAACTCAGAATCAAAGCTCTGGAATCTGAACTCTCCAGAATAAAGGCTTCGCAAGCTGATAATAAAACCGAATTGGAAAGATATAAGGAACTCTACCTAGAAGAAGCAAAAGTTGTAAAATCCTTGTCAAGTGAACTGACAAGAACCAATGAGATGATAGCAGAGGTCAGTACTCAGCTTACTGTGGAGAAAGAGAAGACCAGATATCCAGCCACTGCTTCTACTACAAGGCCAGTCCTAGAGTCACCTTCTGTTGGAAATCTTAATGATAGTGAAGGTCTCAACAGAAAACATATTCAAAGAAAAAGCAGGTCTTCAGATGAGAGCATAGAGAGCTTCTTGTTGAAGATGCACCAGAAGTTGGAAAATGATATGCCTATAGGAGTAGCAGCTGCTACTAAATGTGAACCTGGATCCCGTATAGCTTCTCTTCTAGGATTTACACATGAGGCAATTGTGAAGCAAGAATCAGTTTGGAAGCAGCAAAAGAATGTGCACAGATTTTGAACAGAAAATACATGAACTGAAAGATAAGGCAATTTTATTTCTGGGCTGTTCACATGATATTTTGTTTCCCATTAAATATATGATGCGAACATTTTTATTAAAGGGAAATATTTCATATTAAAAATGATTTTTTTCTAAGACATTCAAACATTTTATATATTATAAATGAATCCAGAATGTTCTATCAAATATCATGTCAAATAGTTGAATGTAGGTTATCTGAAACAAGCCTGTGTAACTTTCATCATCATCAGATAAAGGCACTTCTCTTTTTAGTAGCAACTCAAACTCCTCTGTTTCTGCTACATCCGCTGGATGCTCCCCATGTTTATTAGCTTGAAATGAATTTCCACCATGACGAAGTAACAGCTTTACTATATCTCTGTGCCCACTACTAGCAGAATCATGGAGTGGAGTGTCATCATCTAATCCTCGTGTGTTAACATCTGCTCCAGCTGCTATAAGTATCTTAGCAACATCATAATATCCAACATTGCAAGCTTCATGCAGTGGTGTCCAACCTGCAAAATCTTTCACATTCACATTTGTCCCTAAACTTCTTCTTTTTTTGCCACCACTGTTATATTTGCTTTTACTTTTTTATTAAAGAAATATTACAGATAAATATAACAACTCCCACCAAATCTTTTCCACATCCCAAAAGGCAACCAATGCATATATGGATCCATGACCAGTATATAGTACTGTTCTTTCCACAATGTTATTAAATTATACAAATATTATACTGGGTTCTGCTATGCATTTTAATTTTCTCTCAGTATTATATATTGTAATCTATCCATGTAAATATATGTAGATTTTGTTTCTCTCTGAATTCTGTATAGCATTTTATCACAGAAATCATCACATGTATTCATCTGTTCCACAATTGATACAAATTTGTTATATCCAATTTTGGGCAGTATAAACCATGATTCAGGAACACGGTAATCTGTATCTCTTTGTGTACATTTGTAGGTGTCTGTGAGGCCAGTACACCAAAATTCAATGGACTATTCCACATTTATGTGCTTTTAAAGAAATTCTGTTACCCTAAAGTAATACATTGTACTTTTATCATAGTTTTAGAATTTTGCTTTTTATATTCTGGTCTTTAGTTGGATTTTATTTTTGTATATAAGGAGAAATGCCAGATGTAGGTGATGGGGAGGAAGGCAGCAAATCACACTGCCATGTGGGTTCCTATGCAACAATTTTGCATGTTCTTCACATGTACCCCAAAACCTAAAATGCAATAAAATAAATAAATAAATGGGGAAAAAAAAAAAGAAACTGCCACAAAAAAAAATAAGGTAGAAAGCTAAAATTTTTCTCCTATGAGCCTTGCATTTCTTAAACAAGCCATTCATTCCTCAGTGATTTCAATAGCACTGTCAGACACAGAATTCCCATATCTGGTTGGATTTTTGTATCAATGCTTATTATCTTACTACTGCTTGATTTATTCACTAACACACTGCTTAAATGACAACAGCTTTAAATAAGTATGTGATATATCTAATATTAGAACGTGTCTTCTCCATTTTGCTTTGTCAAATTTGTTTCAGCTATTTGTGTTTATTTACTTTTCCATATAAAATTTTTGGATAAGTTTGTAAAGTTCTTTAAAATTGATGTAAACTTTGAGTGGAAGCATATTAAACTTAGAGATTTGGAAAAGAAATTATATTTTGACAATGTCAAGTCTTTTTAGACAAAATGCCATTTTCAGGTGTTCTTTTGTGTCCTTCAATATGTTTTGTAACTTTATAAATACCTCATAATTCATTGTTGTGTTTATTCTTAGGTTTTTTCTACCAACATATCTTCTAATTAACTATTTCTTGTACAAAAGTTACTTTTATAGTTCTTCATTGACTCTTGGTTTTCCCAATCTTGTTTTCCTTACTTTATACATTGGCCAGGAGCTCAAGTATTGTGTTGTTATGCTGATGGCAGATATCTTGTTTCAGATTTCAATGAGAATGCAGATTAAATATTATCAATAAGATATCTGCTGAAAGTTTCTGATAATCAGCTTTTTCATTATAGAATTTGTCACCTTGGCAGAATTATCTAATGCTTCATAAATTTGTGGTTTTTTCAGAAGGCTATTCCACATTCGTAGGTTTCTACTCTAGAAATGGTCATGTAATGTGCAATGAGGTGTTAATTCCTTCAGAAAGCTTTGCCATGTTCACATATTCATAGGGTTCTAATGAGTATGAATTCTCTGGTGTCTGACAAGGTGTGACTTCTGGCTGAAAGCCTTGCCGCACTCAATACAGTGATAGGGCTTCTCACCTGTATGTTTTCTCACATGAAGTGTAAGATGAGATTTGAGAGAAGGCTTTTCCACATTTACTACAGTCAAAGGGTTTCTCACCTGTATGTCCTCGTATATGTATAGTAAGGGATGAGCTTTGGGAGAAGGCTTTTCCACATTTATTACATTCATAGGGTTTTTTACCTGTATGGCTTCTCATGTGCACAATAAGGGAAGTTCTTTGAGAGAAGGCTTTCCCACATTCATTACATACATAGGGCTTCTCAACTGTGTGACTTCTCATACGTAAATGAAGCAGTGAGCACTGAGAGAAGGCTTTACACCATTTACCACATTCATAAGACTTTTCCCCTGTATGACTTCTCAAATGGAGGGTAAGGGATGCAATTTAAGAGAAGGCTTTATCACATTCATTGCAATCATAAGGTTTCTCTCCAGTATGAACTTTTTGATGTGTAATAAAGTTTTGCTTTTGGCTGAAGGCTTTACCACATTCGTTGCATTCATAGGGTTTCTCTCCAGAACGAATTTTTTCATGAGCAATGATATTTGATTTCTGGCTAAAGGCTTTCCCACATTCCTTATATATATAGGTTTTTTTCCTGGTATGAATTCTCTGGTGTCTAACAAGATTTGACATCTGTATAAAAGCTTTCCCACATTCATTACACTCATATGGTTTCTCTCTAGTGTGGATTTTCTGGTGTGTAATGAAGTTTTTCTTGTGGCTCAAGGCTTTTCTGCATTCCTTACATTCATAGGGTTTCTCACCAGTATGACTTCGCATATGTACAGTAAGTGCTGAGCTCTGGGAGAAGGCTTTTCCAAACTTATTACATTCATAGGGTTTTTCATCTGTATGAATTCTAACATGTATAATAATCACGGAAAACTGAGAGAAGGCTTTACCACATTTATCACACTTATAAGGTTTTTCTTCTGTATGACTTTTCACATGAAGAGCAAGGGATGCAATTCGAGGGAAGGCTTTACCACATTCATTACATGCATAAGGTTTCTCCCCAGTATGAACTTTCTGATGAGCAATGAGGCTTTGCTTCTGGGTGAATGCTTTTCCACACTCATTACATTCACAAGGTTTCTCTCCAGTATGAATTTTTTCATGATCAATGAGATTTGATTTCTGGCTGAAGGATTTCTCACATTCCTTACATGCATAGGGTTTCTCTCCAGTATGAATTCTTTAATGTCTAATGAAATTTGACATTTTAATGAAAGCTTTACCACATTCATTACATTCATAAGACTGCTCCCTACCATGAATTTTATAATGTTTAATAAGTTTTTCCTTGTGACTGAAGGCTATTCTACAGTTACTACATTCATAGGGCTTCTCTCCAGTATGAATTCTCAGATGTCTGATGAGGTCCAAAGTTTGATTGAAGCCTTTTCCACAATGATTACCCTTAAAGGGGGTAATGACAAAATGGGATGAGCTATTACCGTATGATTTCACAGGTTCATTATATTCACAATGTTCCTTTCCTATAAGGCATTTCACATTATTATGACAGTCAAAATTATGTTCTAAACACTTCCCAAATAAGTTATACTCATAGAGATTGTGTCTAGAAGGGAAAAAAATCAGAGTTCAGAGGAAACACATTTGCAAATTTCTTATGATAGTCATTACCTTTTTCTTCAGTCAGTGTTTTCTGGAATTTTTCTTCAACTTGTCTCAAAAGTGTGTCCTGGCTTTTCTGATGCTCATCAACTCCCCATATTTCTCCTTGCCAGTGTCTCCTTAATACTTCTTCCTCCATCACCCATGGTTCTTCTTCTCGCTCCAATTTGAAAATCACATCAGGTCTGATGAATGGATAGCCCACTGTGATTAAGTTGTTATGGTTTTCTAGCATCACGTTCCAGTACAGGTTTCTCTGAGCAGTATCCAATCGCTTCCACTCCTCCTGGGTGAAGTCAATAGCCACATCTTTGACTATCACTGTTCCCTGGAACTCACGCATTTCCTCTTCTTTCTGGGAAGGGATGGGGCCTGCAGAGGTAGAGCTTGTTTATTATCTGGTCCACAAAAATGTAAATACCATGATGGTAGGGGGTTAGTCTCTTGTTCACTGCTATATCCTGAGCACCTACGATTGTGCCTGTTACACAGACAGCATTCAGTAAGTGATGAGTCTATGAATGAATGAATTCTTAATATAGGAAGAACTCTTGCATCCAGAGTTTTTCATTCATTCAAGATCCCACTGCCACGCACGTTTGCATGCAGGTTCATACTGAAAAATAAAAGGGAAAGTACCTCCACGAAATCTGCTTACGGACACGATCCCGGGGCCACACGCAGCCAGACAAATATCTGGCAAATGACAGCCACTTCACGCCAGACACTTACAGTCCTTCACACGCCACTCCCACGGCCTCGGGGAACAGCTCAGGCATCGCCCTGCCCGTCCGCGGGCCCCCACTCCCACCAAGCACAAAGAGTCCATTGTTCAGAGTTAGCGGTTTCCCAAGGACTCACCACAGAGCCCGCGGACACAGGCCCCGACTCCACACCTAATGCTGCCCAAGTGGCACAGCCGGCGGGGGCTGGGGCGAGGCGCCTCTGAGGACGGCGCTGGCGGTGCCTGAGAGCGCCGCAAGCCTCGGTCCGTTAGACCAGGGGCAACGCTTCCCAGAAGCCCCCGCGGCTCCTTTTTTTTTTTTTTTTTTTTTTTTGCCAGAACAGAGACTCAAGACTCAAGCCAGGTTTAATGATCATTGCCTAGTTTTCAGAGCCCAGAGGCTCCAAGATTTGCCAGCCTAGGTGTACACAAGTGGGAGGAATGGGGTCTTGGACACGGGAGGCCTGCTTGATCAGCAGAACTACGAGGAAGTACAGAGGTAAGAACACACAGAAAACTGGATCTGTCTGCTTTGCTCTCCGCGGCTGGGGTGTACCCTCTCTTGGCCCCTTCCTTGGGCTCCATAAACACAGACAAAAACAAAATATGGATCACAGATAATTACACAGACAGATCGTAGAGCCCTGTCATACTCTGTCTCCAGGGACACTTGCTTCCTGGGAGACATGTGAGGTTTATGGGTGCAGGGTAGGGTGAGAGGAGGTGGTGATTTCTCGGCCTTTCCTTATACCCACACCTGGCAGTTTTCAATACAGGGTCCTAGTGAACTTACATATGCTGATTACTCAATTCTCCAGTTAAAAAGCTACCTTTGGGTTCTATATCTAAGATATAGAATTATTATTATTATTATTTTCCCATTTATTTATTTTATTGCATTTTAGGTTTTGGGGTACATGTGAAGAACATGCAAGATTGTTGCATAGGTACACACGTGGCAGTGTGATTTGCTGCCTTCCTCCCCATCACCTACACCTGGCATCTCTCCCCTTGCTATCTCTCCCCAGCTCCCTACCCCCACCATCCCTCCCCTATTTCCCCCCAACTGACCCCAGTGTGTAGTGCTCCCCTCCCTGTGTCCATGTATTCTCATTGTTCAACACTCGCCTATGAGTGAGAACATGTGGTGTTTGATCTTCTGCTTTTCTGTCAGTTTGCTGAGAAGGATGGTTTCCAGGCTCATCCATGTCCCTACAAAGGACACAAATTCATCATTTTTGATGGCTGCATAATATTCCATGGTGTATATGTGCCACATTTCCCCTGTCCAGTCTATCATCGATGGGCATTTGGGTTGGTTCCAGGTCTTTGCTATTGTAACAGTGCTGCAATGAACATTCGTGTGCACGTGTCCTTATAGTAGAACGATTTATAATCATTTGGATATATACCCAGTAATGGGATTGCTGAGCTCTTTATTACCAGAGAAGGGGGCGTGCACGTGCAGACCTGGTTCCTCCGAGCAGGCTGGGCCCCTTGCCTCGTCCTGTCTGTCAGTGAGTCCTGGTACCCTGCACAGGAAACCAGCGGCCTCTGGGAGGCTCGGACAGGCTGGCGCCCACTGTTTCCCCGCTCAGGGCTGGCTCTTCTCAAGGAAGCAAGTGCCAAGAGCCCCTGAGGAGGGGGACCCGGCCGACCGGGCCTCCTGATGGCAGCTGCGCCCCAGAGCTCAGCACTTCACCAGCTTCCCGGCTTGCAGTGGTCAGGGAGCGCACTGACCCCACTGACTGGCACGTTCAGTTCTGAAGGAACGCAAACTGTGTGGGTGCGCTGGCAACAGTGTGCTGTTTCTACAACCAGACAGCTTCTTACACTAAATTTGTGTCCAAACTAACGCGTGGGAAAGGGCTCTGCTCTGGCGCAGCTCCTGGGTCTGTCCGGCCAGGCAGCGGCTCTACCCGAAGAGCCTTTAAGTCCTGGGCAGCCGCCCATCCTTGCTGGACAGGGCGGTCTGGATGTGCTCATAAGTGCGCAGGTCGGTCAGGTCACCCAGGGCTGCCACTGCCGGCTTCCCTCGGAGCATCTTAGAAGCAACTCTCTTCACATCTTCGGCTTCACGTCGCAGATGAGCGTGCACAGCTCGTGCGGCAGCTTTCTGGAGCGAGTGGCCAGCACCTGCCTCCCCACGTCCTCGAAGATCACGGGCCTGGACTCCAGGTTCATCATAAGCATGAACGTCAGCTGCGTCTTGGCTCGCTCCAGCTCCACCTGTGGGAGCTGTTTCCCGGCCCCACAGTCATCTCGAAGGGGCGCCTGAGGAGGACCCCAAACTCCTCTAAGCTTTTCCTTAGCAAAGCCAAAAGCTTTTTTTTTTTTTTTTTTTTTAAATAAATTTGCCTTATTATAAGTGTATGAAGATCTTAATGTCACTGGGCAAAATAGCCATTTATTAGAATAGTTCAAATTCACTCTTGTAACAAAATAAACCACATTCTTACAAGACGCAGGAGAAACGAATGCAGGGACTTAGGAATGCTATATACTTGCTTCTCTTCAACTTAAGCAGCAAAAGTTGCAAAGTTCTCAAGATGCTCCTGACACTGTTGTCTTAAGCAACAGAATCCTGGAGAGTGTGGGGGTCTGATGTTTGGGCCTTCAAGTTTTTCTCAAGGTGTTTCATCTTCTCAGCTCAGTCTCGATGTTCTCGGTGAAACCATGCCAGGCACAGGAGCATGCTCTTCACCCGATTCTGTACACAGGGCCGCCCAAAAATGGTGATTTCGACTAGGTTCCCAGAGTCCGCTATGTCCACTGTCAACAGGGCCTGGCTCGTCCACTCCATTTCTGGAGTTATGGCTCGGTCTGGGCCAAAGAGCGCGTCTGCCAGCCATGCCTCCAGGTAGAACACCAAAGGGTTTCTCAGTTCCTGCCTTGGAAACCACCAGGGCCAGATTCGAATCTGTGGAGGCGGAAGCGGTAACCTAGGCAGCTGCTCCAGGGACTGGGTCGGGGTCCGTTTGCCTCGCTGGGACTCGGCAGCACCAGCGTCATCGACCATACTGGGACCAGCAGCCGCGGAGCGGAGCGCTCGGCTAGGGGCGGCTTGCACGTGACCTCCTCCAGAGGCCCCCCCCCCTTTTTTTTATTTTACTCTACTAGGCTAATCTTTTATTTTGCTGATATCTTTCATACTCTAACACTAAATATTTTTTCTCTCTAGACAAGTGTACCTTAAACTCGAATGTACATATACATCTGGAAATCCTATTAAAATGTGTGTTCTGATTCAGTAGGTTTGGCGTGGGAGGACTGGGTCTGGGATGGGTACCCTTCTTGTGGGCAAAATTCGGAGGGGTACCCAGACAGGATCATAAACACATTCAACATCCTGCCCTCGCCCAAGGTGTCAGACACCGTGGTGGAGCCCTACAATGCCAGAGTGGGTGGAATGAAGAAAGATAAAAAATATCTTAGAAAAAAAAAATGCCGCATAGTGGATCTTGTGGGGCCGGCAGAAGCTCACCTCCAGCCAGCTGTTGATGTGAAGCCGAACCACGCCCGATGTGCACAGGCACCAGCCATGGTGACACCTCATCCCGGAGCGCCAGGGTCAGCTTGGCCACCCGGGTGAGGTACTGGCCGCGGCGCTCCTCGTGCTGCAGCACGGTGGCAATACGACGGGACAGCTTGTGCAGACAGTTTATCACTGATGGGTCTGCGTTGGCCTGGAATCGCCATCCTGGTCCTCGGCATGGCCGCCAGTGTTGTTAACAGCGTATCGGCTAGGTGGCTTATTTGTCTGGGACGCCGGGTGCTCCTGGCTTCTCTAGAAGGGGTACCTGAACAGCAGCTTATTGTCCCTGCTCCCGGAGCTCACCAGAATCACGCTGACGGGGCTGGTGTTGTCCACCATCCTGCCGAGGGGCTGGGGCTGGGGGCGTAGGTGGAGGGGGCCTGAGGAGGACGGGGGAGGAGGAGGGGGAGAGGAAGGGTCGGGGGCGGAGGGGGTCTGAAGAGGACGAAGGGGGAGGGGGAAGGGGAGGGGCGGGGACGAAGGGGGAGGGGGAAGGGGAGGGGCGGGGACGGAGGGGGCCTGAGGACGACGTGGGAGGGGACCTTTTTTTTTTCATTTGTACTCTTTGCAACTTCATTTTGATATCCCTTTAACAGGTTCTAATCTTTTGTTGCACAGGCAATAAAAGCTGCAAGACTGCAAACTTCCTTCAACAGCCACACCCACAACACCTAGACATGAAACAGATGCATCAAATAACAATACCACAAACAAATACTAATTTCCACCATTCAACACAGTTCATGACAGTGTCTTTAGGGTTCGGTTGAAGCTCTTTGTATTTGCATTTCCTTGACATCAGGAGCAAAGCAGATGAAGCTGAGTGTCTGGCATGTTCTTGACACTTTGGTCTTCCGCCTGGCACTGGCTCTTCTAAAGGACTTTTGGAGGGCAGATATATTTAATCTGTTTAATCCAACACACATTTCTTTCAGGGAGAAACAATGTCGCCAAATTTTCAGAGTTCTAAACTCCTTTCCTTCAAGCTGGGATTTTCCTTTAATCAGCACCAGTAGGTACCAAGTCTCCAGATGAGGAAATGACTAAAATGTGTTTTTCTGCTTTGTTTCTGAGAACGGTTTCCAGTCAGGACTCGCTGTACCAATAGCCATGGAGGAATATAGGAGGGTGTCGTTCTCCTTGTAGGCTGAAGTGAGTCTGACTTGAAAGGGGCTGGTTTGGATCTAAGCAGACACCCAAATGGGGGTTCTCCAGTCTCAGTGAGACTTTTCCTGTGGGGATTCACAGTAAACAGGAACCCAGAAATCTCATCTTGGTTGTCTTCAGGGCTTGTTTTAAGTTTTGCTGAATAGGGAGCACTGAGATGCCCTGAGCTTCTCTCTTTCCCTGGTGATGATCAGAATCACGAAACCATTACATTTCAAGAGGATCGTTTTTCCTTCCGCAGCACTTCTTACTGGCCCTGGCTGGAATTTGCCTTTTATCACAGCTGTCACCATTTTCACATGGTTCTGGTGAGACTCTTTTTGTTTATAATATTTAATATTTAGACTATTTTACTGAGCAGACTTTATAAATGAGATATCTGCAAGGCACTTAAAGTGTTACAGACGTCTTAAGAATTATTTAAGTTTTGTTGGGTTAAGACAGTTTTCAGTGTACCATAAATGTTGTGTTTTCAGAAAAAGACAAAACGATGGTACCAACTGGCTTTCTGTATATTGCACAACAGTCCTCAAATACATGAAACTATTAATACATCAAGCAACGTTTTTTTCACTCTCTTTAGAATTGGAACTATGCAGTTAAGGTGGATAAAATGTACAGATGTTTCATATGTTACAGGTTACATATATAAATCAAAATGTCCTATATAAAACTGATTTGGGATTTGGGGTGGAAATATTTTGAGATTTACTACAGAGAGTAGTAAATCTCAAAAGTTATATGGAGAGAAATATGTTAGAACGTGGTGAGATTGACTTTTTTTAAAAATTCAATTAACTTTATTTAAATTAAAAACCAATTCTTAAAACTGCATTTAGAGTCAAGACCCTTTTGTATTATAAAAATCACAAGTATTTTTAAGAGTCAAAAATAATTCTAGGTTAATTAGACTGGATCTGACTTTGCAGAGATCTAAACAAACTGCTGAGACTAGAGAAAAAAATAGATTATTTACAGAATAATTATCTACATATGTACTTAGAGGCACAAATTTGGTGACAGAAAAGACTTCAGTATATGTTGGCATCTCAGAAGCAGTTCTCAAAGAGCTTAGTTTTATTTTCTTGAATTTTGAGAATGCCTGAGATCCTTCTTCATCCTCGATCTTGGGAACCAAGTAGTACTTTAAGTTTCCCATATCAGCGATTTTATACTCTACAACAAGGGATGCCTCTGCAGACATACTGAGTGTCACTGTTGAAGAGAGTGGAGTGGCTTTTGTGAAGAAGTTCAGGTACCTCAGTGCAAAAGTTAATTGAACTGGTTCATTCACCTCTATGGTAACAACTTCCTCCTCTTTATCGACATTACTTGTCTGTGACAATTTAATGTTTCCATTTCCAAGTTCTCCACTTGCAGAAAATTTCACTCCGTCTTTTGCACAGGAAATTACAACAGCATCTCCAATATATCTGAGATCTCAGCATATATGAGCAAATTAACCAGAAGGCATCTTTACCACACAGCTGTACTCTTGTTCTGGAGTTCCAAGTTGTTCAACATCCAAATCCATCAACTTCATTTCACAGTCTGAAACCTCCTTGTTTGGTGCTTCAAATACTAGCACCAAGGTATCTGCATTATCTTCAGTCCTTAATGTAATGATATCTTCATTGCCAGCTCATTTTAGTATTTTGGACATACTGGTGAGGTTCACGTCCATGGCCAGGTCGCAGTCGCAGCGGTATGTGTCAAAGCCCTCAGACTGCAGCGTGAGCTGCACCAAGGAGACATGGGGTGAGTCCATGCTCTGTAGGTTTACGTCACTCGAGCTGATGTCCCAGCAGGCCTCGTTGATGAGGTCCTTGAGTGCCTCCAACACCTTCAGGATGGAGCCCTGGACCAGGCGTGCCTCGAACATGGTGGCGGAGTGGCACCAGTGCGGCTACAGGCAGGCGGGAAGAAGCAAAGTCTAGCGGGTTTTGGCTTCAGGAGCCTCAGAGCGAGCGGGCAAACGTCCAGATTTTATTGTCTTGGTCAATATCCTCGGGGAAATGAGAGGCATAGTGTGAGGCTGGTCACAGGGCAACACAGACCTTGAGGAGCTGCTTTGAGGATCGGCCTTCCCAGATGGCTCTGTTAAGCCAGCAGCCCCCTCACTCCCGCCCCTGTCATCTTGACAGATGGAGCTGTCATGGTTTCAGGGACACTTGGCATGGCATCTGGGTTGGTCCCTCCCACATGGACCTTGTAAAGTTGCTATTCAGGGGAACCTGGTATCGTTTCAGGCAAAACGCAGAACCATATTAGCATTTTTAAGCCCCTTGCCCGGAACATCTCCTTGGAACATTTGGGTTTGTTGCACATTCCAGGAAGGAGCAGCGGCACAGCTGCAGCCACAGCTGCCAGGAACAGGCCTGGGCTCCCGCCCTATGTCGGGGGAGGGCAGAGGCTGGAGCCTATGATTTCCCATCACCAGAATGGGACACGATAACTCCTGAAGCCAAGAACTTGATCAACCAGATGCTGACCATAAACCCAGCGAAGCACATCACGGCTGACCAGGCTCTCAAGCACCTGTGGGTCTGCCAACAATCCATGGTGGCATCCATGATGTATCGTAGGAGACTGTGGAGTGTTTGCACAAGTTCAACGCCCAGAGAAAACTGAAGGGCGCCATCCTCACGACTATGCTCATCCCCAGGAACTTCTCAGCTGCCAAAAGCCTACTGAACAAGAAGTCAGATGGCAGTGTCAAGATCCCACTGAGTGCAAGAGTCTCGAGCTTTCTTGATGCATAGGCTCCTCAGAAAAAGACAAGGGCCATTGTGGATCACGGCTTGTTCCCACTGGGTGAGGGAGCTTTTACCGTGGGACTAGGGCAAGAGGAGGGACCTGGGACCCACCAGGAGCTCTGCTGGGAGTGGCTGCTTGGCCAAGGTAGAGGAGAGGTGGCTGGGGCTGCCCACAGGGCCCAATACATAATGTAGATACTTTGGGAGCAGAAAGGATCCTGGGGCTAGGGCCTGGGTAGGAACTCATGCTATCTTGAAACCTCCAACTTATAATCTAGAAATTTTCGCTGGGCCTTTTCCCAGGATCTTGTGTCCACAGCTGAAATGTACACACATGCCCCGTTCCCTCCCCACTCCCTCCTCTTTCCTTCATTCTCTGCATGCCTGCTTCTGTGTCTTTTGCCCCTCGCAGGGGAGCTTGAGCTCCGCACACACACCCTCTGACATGGAGCTGGGGGTATCATGCAGTCCCCAAGCTCTGCCTCTGAGCTAGATGGATGGAACCAGGTGAGGAAAGGGGGCAAGTTTAGTTGGAGAGAGTGTTTAATAAATACCTGTCAATCAGAAAAAAATTTTTTTTCAGTTATTAAGATAAAGGTGATCTATTTACATAATATTTTAAGATACAAGTGACTGACAGCATGTAGTTATTAAGTCCATTACAGTGCATGTTTATTGACTCTGTATATCTTCACAGTGTGATCTTCACCACAGCTTGCAAAGTGTAGCCACTCAGCACCGTCTGCTTCCTTCCTTTCAGTTTTTCCACTGCAATTCTTCCAGCATAATTTTCTGATAGCAAGTGTATGACTTTGGCTTTGACTTGTTTCTACACAGCGGATCCAGTCATTTATTTCTGGAACTTGATTAGTCTTTTCCAGGTGTATAAGCAAATCTTCCCACACTCCAATCCTACTGCAACCACATATCGTTGGGAAGGGTGGAGCACCAGGCAGAGGCTGACAGCTCTCACAGCCCTACCCATATCCAGGACTGAGGAGCAGGGGCCAATGTTGTGCTCAATACAGTCATCAGTGGAGTCGCACTCACCCCAGACAACCACCTTTTTGTCTTGACTCCCAGTGAAGAAATACTTGTTATCAGGACTCCAAACACAAGACCAAATAATTCTACTGTGCACAGAAGTAATTTTGTTGGTGAAGGCGAAAAGAGTAAACACTGGCTCAAACTCAGGTGAGATTGTATCCTGCTTTTCCCACAATGACCAGGTTCGATCTCTGGAAACAGCTGGTAAGAACTTATCATTAGGTGATATATTTTTTTTTTCTTTTTTAATTTATTTATTCTCTTTCAAGCATAAAACATGACAGAATTACAAAGGTTGGAAAGGGTGGAGACTGAAAGTCTTAGAGAGTGAGGGTATGGATTTGGAGGAGGGTTTTTGCCTTTATAAAAAAGTCACATAAGAAAGCAGTGGACCATATCACTCTTGAGTTAACAGCTTCTTTGTCATATTGTTTCCTTTGCCTGACTGACTGTGTCCTGTGGTGTCTTCTTGCCTTGTTTTCTGTGTTCAGGACTTTGATTCAATGAACTTCACGATCTTCTTTCAATAAATAAATCCACTCAGGTCTTTCATGCTCACATGTCCATTGCTCAGTCAGCCCTCACTGTTACTACTCCTTCATTCTAGGAGGCCCAGGGAGTTCTGCCACAGCCTTTATCACTCTGTGACCCATAGATACTGAAAAGATGCAGTGGTAGGATGCCAGGACACCCAGGAAACTGGAATATGGACTTAGTTGCCTTTGAAGATGTGGCTGTGACCTTCACCCAACAGGAGTGGGCTTTGCTGAATCCTTCCTAGAAAAATATCTACAGATATGTTCTTAATTTGCTTTTCCCTTGTGAGTCCTGCATCATTTGAAAATGTCCATGCAACGTGGTATCCTGAGGTGCGGCACCACTGTTCCAACATTTCCATCATCCTAGTGGGAGCTAAACTTGATCTTGGGGATGATAAAGACAGGATCGAGAAACTGAAGGAGAAGAAGCTGATTTCTATCACCTATCCGCAGGGTCTAGCCCTGGCTAAGGAGACTGGTGCTGTAAAATACCTGGAGTGCTCAGCACTCACACAGCAAGGCCTCAAGACAGTGTTTGACACAGCAATCCGAGCAGTCCTCTGCCCACCTCTGGTGAAGAAGAGGAAGAGGAAATGCCTGCTGCTGTAAATGTCTGAGCCCCTTGCTCTTGGCCCTGTCCCTTGGAACCTTTGTACGCTTTGCTCAAAAAACGGTGGCGCCTTCTCACTCATTGCCAACTTTTTGTTACAGATTAATTTTTCCGTAAAACCATTTTGAACCAATAAGTAATTTTAAGATTTTGTTTGTTCTAAATATAAGAGTTCAGACTCACATTCTATTAAAATTTAGCCCGAAAATTTAAAAAAAAAATTTTTTTTTTGGTTCCTAAGTTTTATTCAAGAACACATACAAAATATTCCAGATAAATGAAATTTCATCCTCGTCTTCCTCCTCTTCTTCGTCCTGGTTAATCTGGAAGTAACGTAATTCTTAACTCTCTTTGCTGTTAGCAACTACGCACAACCAATCACGTAGATTATTCTTCTTCAAATAGTTTTTGATGAGATATTTCCAATACTTTTTGGAGAAAGTCACCTCAGATGTCACGGTGATCTTGCTCTTGCTCCTTTTGATGGTCACCACCCCTCCACCAAGGTTCCCAGCTTTTCCGTTCACTTTGATCCTTTCTTGCAAAAGCTGCTCAAAATTGGCAAGCATCCATGATTCCATCTTCTACAGGGTGGGTGCAATCAAGAATGAACTTCAGAACCTGCTTCTTTTTTTTGCCCCCCTTCGCCACAAGCGTTTTCATGGGAGCCATGGCGGCAGCGGAGGCTGCCGCAGAATCACTTGCTGTGGGCAAGACATGCCTGCTCATCTGCTACACAACTAACGCTTTCCCCAAAGAGTACATCCACACCGTGTTCGACAATTGTAGTGCTCAGAGCACAGTTGACGGGTGCACAGTGAACCCGAACCTGTGGGACACTGCGGGCCAGGAGGAGTATGACCGCTTCTGTACACTCTCCTACCCTCAGACCAATGTCTATGTCATCTGTTTCTCCATTGCCAGTCCGCCCTCCTATGAGAACGTGTGGCACAAGTGGCATCCAGAAGTGTGCCGTCACTGCCCTGATGTGCCCATCCTGCTGGTGGGCACCAAGAAGGACCTGAGAGCCCAGCCTGACACCCTACGGTGCCTCAAAGAGCAGGGCCAGGCACCCATCACACCATTGCCCATGGCGGTGCTAGTCCCCAGCAGCCAGAATGTCACTGAATACTCGTTCGAGTTCCTAAGTAAATCCCCAACCCCATCTCCCACTCCTCTCCACCCCACAAAAATGAAAACCTTTATGGTCTTCTTAGCCTGGCATTTCTGGCCCTGTCTGTGTTCTCCCTCCACACGGTGGGAGACTTGGAGGGCAGGGCTGCGATTAAGCTGAGGCTTCTCTGGAGGCAAACACTGCTTTTTGCATGAATGACTGCATTAATACATAGCATGATTCAGCCTCCTGGCCTAACATTTGAGAGTATATGATGCCATGATGCCCAGGCTGTAGCCGTAAGGACATATTCCTCATCCTGTTTCAAAGTGAGCAGGCTGCCTTTCCTTACCAGGCCTTTGTATATCCTGTTCCCTCTGCCATGAGTGCCTCCCCTCAACCCCCAAGCTGTGACTCTGCTGGGTGAATTCTTGTTGATTCTGCAAAACTCAGCTCCAGTATCTTCTTCCTCTAGGAAGCACTCCCGGACTGTCCTCCCTCCTCCCCAAGGCTGAGTTCCCAATAATCTCCACATCTTGGGTTTCCCCCAATCTTTGTTCCTCCATTTATTCTTTGTCTGCCTGTGGTTAAGAGGGGATGGGTCTAGCTTCTCTGGCAGACTGGGGATTCTTACAGTCTTCCATATCCAGTGTTGACAGGCAAAACAGACTGAATGAACCAGAGTGGGTTTGTTGAGTGACTGAATTAATGATTCAGTGGAATGGAATGATTGAATTAATGATTTGATTGAATGAATGATACAATCGAATGACTGATGTTATTAATGATTTGTTCACATTGATTAAATTAATGATTGAAAAAAAAAAAAAAAAGGAGAGAGATCCAAGATGGCTGATCACTAGCAGCTAGGGATTGTAGCTCCCAGTGAAACACAGAGAATGAGAGAACGAGAGGACGCCACACTTTCAGACGAATTTTTGTTGCTCATGGACCAGGAGATTTCCAGCAGAGGAGCCCCACGGGTCGCCAGCGCGACTCTTGTGGCCGGTGTGGCAGTTTTGCTGGTGCCCCAGCACGGTGGTTCTTGGTGCAGAGTCAGAAAAGCACCATCAATCTTAACGATGCTGTTTTAGCCGGCACAGTGGGTTGCTCAGATTCCGGTGCTGGGAATCAACAAGTTGGACGTTCCACTCAGAAACCTAATTAGAAAGTTGGTAATTACAAAGACAACAGATGGATAAATTTATAACAAAGGGAAGAAACCAGGCTAAAAAGGCTGAGAATACCCAAAATCAGAATGCCTCTCCCTCTACAGGGGATCACAGTTCCTCATCAGCAATGGAACAAGGCCTGATGGAGGACGAGTGTGTTCCATTAACAGAACCAGGCTTCACAAGGTGGTTGATAAGAAACTTCTATGAGTTAAAAGAGCTTGTTCTAACCCAATGCAAAGAAACTAAGAACTTTGAAAAAAGGTTTGATGAAATGCTAATGAGAATAGACAATTTAGAGAGGAATATAAGTGAATTAATGGAGCTGAAAAACACAACACGAGAACTTCGCGAAGTATGCATAAGTTTTAACAGCCTAATTGATCAAGCAGAAGAAAGGATATCAGAGGTCGAAGACCAACTTAATGAAATAAAACGAGAAGACAAGATTAGAGAAAAAAGGATAAAAAGGAAGGAGCAAAGTATCCAAGAAATATGGGACTATGTGAAAAGACCTAATCTATGTTTGATAGGTGTACCTGAATGTGACGAAGAGAATGAATCCAAGCTGGAAAATACTCTTCAGGATGTTATTCAGGAAAACTTTCCCAAACTAGCAAGGCAGTAAAACATTCAACTCCAGGTAACAGAGAACACCACAAAGATATTCCTCAAGAAGACCAACCTCAAGGCACATAATCGTCAGATTCACCAGCATTGAAACGAAGGAGAAAATACTAAGGGCAGCCAGAGAGAAAGGTCAGGTTACCCATAAAGGGAAGCCTATCAGACTCACAGCAGATCTCTCAGCAGAAAACCTAGAGAGAGTGGGGGCCAGAAGAGAGTGGGGGCCAATATTCAACATCCTAAAAGAAAAGAACTTTCAACCCAGAATTTCATACCCAGACAAACTCAGCTTCACAAGTGAAGGAAAAATAAAATCTTTTGTGAACAAGCAAGTACTCAGAGATTTCATCACCACCAGGCCTGCTTTGCAAGAGCTTCTGAAAGAACCACTACAAATAGAAAGGAACAACCAGTATCAGCCTTTCTAAAAAATACCAAAAAGTAAAGAGCATCAACGTAAGGAAGAATTTACCTCAACTAATGGCCAAAACAGCCAGCTAACATCAAATGGCAGTATTAAACTCACATATATTATTATTAATCCTAAATTTAAATAGACTAAATCCCCCAATCAAAAGACACAGCCAAAGCTAATTGGTATGCTGCATCTAGACCCATCTCACACGCAAGGATACACAAAGACTCAAAACAAAGGGATGGAGAAAGATTTACCAACCAAATGGAGAGCAAAAATAAATAAATAAATAAAAAGCAGGAGCTGTAATTCTCGCCTCTGATAAAATAGACTTTAAAGCAGCAAAGATCAAAAGAGGCAAAAAAGGACATTACATTAACTGTAAAAGGGTCAATGCAGCAAAAAGAGCTAACGATCCTAAATATATATGCACCCAATACAGGAGCACCCAGATACATAAGACTTATAAAGAGACTTAGACTTCCACACAATAATAGTGGGAGACTTCAACATTAATATTAGACAGATCAGCGAGACAGAAAATTAACAAGGATATCCAGGACTTGAACTCAGATCTGGAACAAGTAAACTTAATAAACATTTATAGAACTCTCCACTTTAGGGAGGAGATCCAAGATGGCCGTTTAGGAACAGCTCAGGATTGCAGCTCCCAGTGAAAGCGCAGAGGGTGAGTGGACGCCGCGTTTTTATTGCCCAAAGACTAGGAAATTCCCAGGGAGAGGTGCTCCACGGTCGCCAGCGCGGCTGTTGCGGCCAGCGCGGCTGTGCCGGCCAGCGCCGGCCAGCGCCGCTGCTTTGCCCCGCGCGGCTGCTTTGTCGGTGCCCCAGAGCCGTGGTTCTCCGTACAAAATACACCGGTCCGGGTGCCCTTTTGGCTGGCGATTGGAGCCACGGGAAGTCGCCCATACGCTGGTTCAAAAAGGGGACTGAGCAGAGAACCAGGACAGTAGATTCCAGGGCAAAAAAAAAAAAGAAAAAAAAGCGCCACAAACCTCAGTGCCGCTGTTTAAGCCAGCGCAGTGAGTGGCCGCAGGGGAAAACAAACAGACCCCGGCGCCTCTTCAACAGGCGACTGGAACACCAACTTAAAAAAGGCTCTGAGGCAGGGAGCCAGGCGATCAGGCTCGGCTGGCCCCACCCCCACAAAAGAACAGCAACCAGAAACTCTGGATTGAGAGTTTGACAGCAAGCGCAGCTGAACCCGGGATGGTTCAGCTCTGTGGGGGAGGGTTGTCCGCCATTACCAGGGAGCCCGCCATTACCAAGGCAACCCGCCATTGCTGAGGCAACCCGCCACAGCAGAGACTCCGCCCCAACAGAGGCGGGCCACCATCGCCAAAGCAGTTCTAACTACACCCATATAAACAGGACTGCAGGGAAGTTCACTCGGCAGCGGGGCGCAGCCCACAGCAGCTCAGCAAAGCTGCTATAGGCCGACAGTGACTAGGCTGCCTCCTTGCTGAGCTGGGCAGGTCTGAAAGAAAAAAAGGAAAAAAAAAAAAAAGAAGGTAGCAGCATAACGGAAACTCATAAATAAAGCCCTAAATCCCTGGGACAGAGCACCTGGGAACAAAAAGCAGTTTATGAGTTCTGCTGCAGCAGACCTAAAAGTACCTGCCCAGCAGCTCTGAATGAACAACAACAGAGCTCGCAACTCACCATTTGAGCTCCTATAAAGAAAAGACCGTCTCCTCAAGCAGCTCCCTGACCCCTATATATCCAAAAAGACACCTCATAGAGGAGAGATCAGATTGACACTAGGTGGGTATCCTTCTGGGACAAAGATAGAAGAAGAAGAAAACTGGTAACAACCCTTGCTGTTCAACAGCTGCTGCAGGTGAACCCCAGGCAAGCAGGGCCTGGAGTGAACCTCAGCAGACCTACAGCAGAGGGGCCAGACTGTCAGAAGGAAAACCAAGAAACAGAAATAACCTCATCATCAACAAACAGAACGTCAATCTGAAAGATTTGAGACCCAATCTGAAAGCCAGCAACTACAAAGTCGACAGGTGGATAAATCCTTAAGGATGGGAAGAAACCGGCGCAAAAAGGATGAAAACACCCGAAACCAGAACACCTCTCCTCCTAAAAGGAATCACAACTCCTCGCCAGCAAGGGAACAAGGTTGGATGGAGAATGAGTGTGATGAAATGACAGAATCAGAATTCAGAAGGTGGGTAGTAAGAAACTTCTGTGAACTTAAAGAACATGTTCTAACCAAATGCAAAGAAACTAAGAACCTTGAAAAAAGATTTGACGAAATGCTAACAAGAATGGACAAAATAGAAAGGAATATAAGTGAATTGATGGAGCTGAAAACTGCAACACGAGAACTTCGTGAAGCATGCACAAGTATCAACAGCCGAATTGACCAAGCAGAAGAAAGGATATCAGAGGTCGAAGATCAACTCAATGAAATAAAACGGGAAGGCAAGACTGGAGAAAAAAGGGTAAAAAGGAATGAACAAAGTCTCCAAGAAATGTGGGACTATGTGAAAAGACCTAATCTACGTTTGATAGGCGTGCCCGAATGCGATGAAGAGAATGAATCCAAGCTGGAAAATACTCTTCAGGATATTATCCAGGAAAACCTCCCCAACCTAGCAAGGCAGGCAAACATTCAAGTCCAGGAAATACAGAGAACACCACAAAGATATTCGTCAAGAAGAGCAACCCCAAGGCACATAATCGTCAGATTCACCAGGGTCGAAATGAAGGAGAAAATACTAAGGGCAGCCAGAGAGAAAGGTCGGGTTACCCACAAAGGGAAGCCCATCAGACTCACAGCAGATCTCTCAGCAGAAACCCTACAAGCCAGAAGAGAATGGGGGCCAATATTCAACATCCTTAAAGAAAAGAACTTTCAACCCAGAATCTCCTATCCAGCCAAACTAAGCTTCATAAGTGAAGGAAAAATAAAATACTTTGTGAACATGCAAGTACTCAGAGATTTCGTCACCACCAGGCCAGCTCTACAAGAGCTCCTGAAAGAGGCTCTACACATATAAAGGAACAACAAGTACCAGCTCAACTAAAGGGCAAAACAGCCAGCTAGCACCAAAATGGCAGTATCAAATTCACACATAACAATATTAACCCTAAATGTAAATGGACTAAATGCCCCAATCAAAAGACACAGACTGGCAAATTGGATAAAAAGACAAAACCCATTGGTGTGCTGTATCCAGGAAACCCATCTCACATGCAAGGATACACAAAGGCTCAAAATAAAGGGATGGAGGAAGATTTACCAAGCAAATGGAGAGCAAAAAAAAGCAGGAGTTGCAATTCTCATCTCTGATAAATTAGACTTTAAAGCAACAAAGATCATAAGAGACAAAGAGGGACATTACATAATGGTAAAAGGATCAATGCAACAAGAAGAGCTAACGATCCTAAATATATACGCACCCAATACAGGAGCACCCAGATACATAAGGCAAGTTCTTAATGACTTACAAAGAGACTTAGACTCCCACACAATAATACTGGGAGACTTTAACACCCCATTGTCAACATTAGACAGATCAACCAGACAGAAAATTAACAAGGATATCCAGGACTTGAACTCAGACCTGGACCAAGCAAACCTAATAGATATTTACAGAACTCTCCACCCCAAATCCACAGAATATACATTCTTCTCAGCACCACATCACACCTACTCTAAAATTGACCACATAATTGGGAGTAAATCACTCCTCAGCAAATGCAAAAGAACGGAAATCGTAACAAACAGTCTCTCAGACCACAGTGCAATCAAGTTAGAACTCAGAATTCAAAAACTAACTCAGAACCGCACAGCTTCATGGAAACTGAACAACTTGCTCTTGAATGTTGACTGGATAAACAATGAAATGAAGGCAGAAATAAAGATGTTCTTCGAAACCAACGAGAATGAAGACACAACATACCAGAATCTCTGGGACACATTTAAAGCAGTCTCTAGAGGAAAATATATAGCAATAAGTGCCCACATGAGAAGCAAGGAGAGATCAAAAATTGACACCCTATCGTCAAAACTGAAAGAGCTAGAGGAGCAAGATCAAAAAAACTCAAAGTCTAGCAGAAGACAAGAAATAGCTAAGATCAGAGCAGAACTGAAGGAGATAGAGACACAAAAAACCCTTCAAAAAATCAATAAATCCAGGAGCTGGTTTTTTGAA